>NW_027496697.1:0-152014 GCF_021521415.1 Bidens hawaiensis
ACTCTGACTATCAAAATTTGGAGTAGGGGGTGACTGAAAATCATTATAGTGAAAGAGATTGATATATGCATAGATACGTACGTATATGTTTAGAATTGCAGAGATAGATTTGTATGTAAAGATTTACCATAGCAGAAGCAGATTTTAATTGCTTACTCGAGCAGCAAACATCATCCTCCTACAACAAACATCATTATTATCATGCGTTATGAAGAAGATAAACCAAATTTTGACAAAGATGTAGAAGTAAAACAAATGTTTCAGAGATTACCTAAATAGCAACGGTTTCATAAATCAGGAAATCGACTCCGCCTCTATTTTTGGGTACAGGAGTCATAGTATAGGGATTGCACCATAAAGTTCATCATTCAATTGATAACGTAACTGTTGAATTGAACTAACTCTGCATTGATTGCAATTAAAGCAGCCAGAGGTAGATTTGTAAGGTCGCCTGAAAGGAATTGGAAGGTCGTCAGTGAACTAAACTTAATTATAACGAGGTCTCCCTATAAACACCGATTGCACCCTCACAACATGGGTATAAAGCAGTCTATCATCATTACCTAGCATAATCAAACACAAAAACATACCTCTTGAAGTCTCTATCGGAACTCTTGGCCTCGAATCGGTGACTTAAATCGTGTGCAATAGAGGTAAACTGCTACTCCCATTCATAGATCTCAGGCGTGAATCTCCCATGGTTTGAGGCCAAGAGGCGATTTATGGTTTTGTGTCATTCCGCTTCACTCTACTGTATGATATGAACGTGGTGAGATTGAAAATTTGAATTTCAAAATTTGGATATGGGAACGGGTGATTTAGTATAAAGCTGCATTTGCTAAAACACTTGTACTTTTAGCTTCAAAGTATTGTACCTCTTAGTTTTAAGAGTTTTTAAGTAAATTACCAACTTGCCCTTCCTATATGTATTTTAATATAGTGTATCTATTACTATATATAATGGATATAAGGGGGTGTTTGGTAGAGGGAATTGAGGGGTGAGAAATGAAATTGGAAAGAATTCTCTTGTTTGTTTATGAAAGAAAGAGGTGAGAAATGGAAATAAACCATTTCCATTTCTCTGAATTTGTTTCTCTACAAAAAGCGGAGAATTGGATTTCCAGGTTTCATTTCTCAGCCTCACTCTCTCACGCCTCTCCCTGCCCGATCGACTTGCAGCCTGTAATCACCCACAAATCATCTCCAATCCAAGAACCGATCTCAGTTATCATCATCATAATAATAATAACCCGAAACCCTCATTCGTTCTTCATCTTCACCGTACAACACACACACACACACCATCACCGTAACACACATCCGCCACGTCACCACGCCGATAACCGTCAATTGAATCGAATGCTTCACACTTAATATTATTATTATTATTAATTATTATTAGGTTTCTCAATTCCATTCACGAAAAAACCCTAAGGTACGTTCAATTTCTCTTATTTCTGTATATTACCATCACTGCTAACGATTCAATCGTTATAATAACGAAATTGTTAATAGTTATTGGATAATGTTGTGTATTGCTAGTGTAATTCGATTGGAATGTATTTATTATTATTATTATTTAGGTTTGGATGTTGATTTGTATATTTTTTTATAATTTTTGGTTGGTGTAGGATTGTGTGTTGGTGAGAGGAATGAAATCATTTGACGGGATTGTGAAAGATTATTGTTTTTGGTAGAATGAGAAATGTTGTGAGTGGTATAATTATTAAGAGATATGGCACAGCAACAATCTTCTCGCCTCCAACGGTTGCTGACTTTACTCGAGAGTATCTTTTTATTGCAATCTTTCTTTTCTAGGCTTATTGTTGTTATTATCATTATTATATTGTAAATGCATATTTTGTGGGAAAACGGATGAGTTTTTAGCAATAAGTTTATAGTTTGGTTTCATAACCGACTTGCCTTTGAATTGTTTAAAAAGTGATTAGGTGCCATGCATGTATGCCTAATCATGCAATATGGGAGTTTAGTTGAAAAATCATTAATATATATAGTTTAGATGGATTTAGAGTGGTGATACTATCTGATGCAGCAGATTGACATAATTAACGGTTGGAACTTGAATGTCACAATTTGGATTTGGTATGAGAGAAGCAGCTTAATCTAGAGTTAGGTTAATATTAGCTTGAAATAAGGTAGAGTGAAAATGTGTACTTTTTCATGTTCATGCTGGCTGCTTGTATTTCTTGACCGTTGTTAAGCTGGCTCGACACAAGCCACACGATTCACTGCAGCTCGCCAGATAGGGGAGATTGCAAAATTACATCCTCAAGATTTAAGCTCTTTGCTACGTAAGGTATGTATTACTGCATTGATTTATTTTAGTATTGTTTTTTAGTTTGGGACATATTATGGCGGTTGTGCATTCAAATTGGTTTGATTATTGCTTAATGCATTTTTCAGGTATCACAATATCTTCATAGCAAAAACTAGGATACCAGAGTTGCGGCGGCTCATGCCATTGGAGCAATTGCTGGATGTTTCAAGCATTTATCTATGACTGATCTCTTTAATCTTGTTGAGACAAAGATGAAGGAGGCTTGCATAAACTGTTCTGTTGAAGAGGTTGTTTTTTGGCCAACATCTCTCCCCAAAATAAGTGCTAGCACTTCATTCCAGAGGTTTTTCTTGGTCCCTTACGTACGCCCATTTTTTGCTCTGTTTCAGCTATTGATCTGACATTTTTTATTGACAGCTTTGAACTCTCTAAAGTGTTGGGACATGGGGCTCTTTTGGCTTCCAGAGGACAGGTACTGTATTTTTTTGAACTTTTAGCTTAGAGTCTTGTGGATATAGTTAATCTTGATATATTGATTATTCTGTTTTAGGAGTATGACCTTGCAAGTGATTCTGGCAGCAACTCGAAAGAAAGACTAGCCAAACAAAGGCAAAACCTAAAGCGGCGGATGGGTGAGTTGTGAATGTGCTATTACCCTTGGCTATATTTGCATCGTGAAATAATTTCTTTATTGAATTGCTTTAAACTTGTATGTCTGATAGCAGGTTTGGATGTGTGTGAGCTGTTTACGGATGTACAAGGTTTGATTGGAGACGAAGATCTTGTGATGCATAAACCTAATCCCGCTGGAAGCAGTGTACCATATGATTTTTACCTACAAAGACCGGGGCGTAATGTCCAGCAGTTTGTTGTAGATGTGGTTCCTGGTTACAGATCAGAGGGGGAAAGTGCTCGTCAAAGAAACTCCTCAAAACGTAAGTGTTTGGAATGAATACGTGAAGGTATATTCTAAAAAATATATTTTTAGATTTAAAATTTTAGTCTAATTTATTTGTAATTGTCTTGTAGTCTCACAAAGGTGCTGTGAATTTTCGTGACAAGTCATTTCCTTTCTATGACAAATTGTGTACCATATTCGGTAAGGAGGTAGAAGCACGGATGCTGATGAGATATATCGAGAGTCTTGCAAAGATATCAAGGAAGTTTTGCTTCGATTTGGGGAGATGGTGGGTGAACAACTTAGCAAAGAAGGTATGGAGGCTCGTGAAATCTATGAAAAGGTTAGTGATGAGTTGAAAGCTTTACCAGGTATCACTACGAAAAAACGGTTCAAAGCAGCTCATTTGATTGGTAAAGATGTGGATCTAGGACGTTCTTTTCTTGCGTTGACAATAGAAGAGAAAATTGAGATGGTCGAGTTGTATACCGATGGTTCAATGGGATAGTTGTGTATGGTTGAAGTATGTTTTGTATGTGAATTGGTTTTAACTATGGTTGATGTTTTTTGCTTAAAAACTATGTTTTGTATGTGAATTGGTTTGATCAATGCATATTTTGGTTGGAATTTATGCATCTTTTTATATGTTTTTTATTTTTTAATAAATATTTGTTATGAAAAAAATACTTGTGCTAATGATAAAGTTGATATAAATTCTCTGTTTATTTTCTATGTACCAAACAAGAGAAATGATTCTCAGCTATATTTCTCTACTGAAATCTCTGTACTACCAAACAGAACAGTCAATTCTCATTCTCCAGACCAATTCCCTTTCTTTGCAATTCCATTTCTCTACAATTCCATTCTCAGTACCAAACACCTCCTAAGAGAGAGAGAAACAGGAGATGTTGAATTTTTAAGAGTTTTACTACATGTTATGCACAATGTACAACATATAATGCACTTGTCTCAAAACCATTATCCCGCCTATATTTCTATCTGCGTATCCAATTCAGGTGAATTCAAAATCCAAATAAAGCCTTTTATGCTCTCCCAAAAGTCAGCCCTAATGCAGAATATTACTCATGTTTGATTCATCTTTACCCAATTGGCTTGGACGGTCAGATCCGATGTTCATAACCGCCTGCAGGTACATCTTCTTTTACACCTTAAATTATCAAATATAGGTTATATGATTGGATTGTTGTGTATATGCAGTTGGCGAGTAACCTAACCCTAATTTCTTTGATTTGTTGAAATTTTCTAAAGATATACATAAACTCTTGTATCAGCAACTTGCTTCAGGGAAGCTTGTTTCTAGAAAGACATCTCATAATTGTGAACATATGACATCTCATAACTGTGAACAGGTTGAAAAAACAAATTCATGAAAAAGGGCTTTTTTTTTTTTGGATAGAGACATGGGATTTTATTCGTTAGCTGAATCTGCAAGTGTAGGTAACTTACCTTACCTGATTTAAAATCCAGGGCTTGTGCAAATTAATCTGAAAGTGTAACTAAGAACATAATTTTTTAACCTTTTTTTACTTATCTTCTCTTTATACTAATAGATTAATAGGTCATTTTGCTGCTGTTAATGGGCTGAGTTCTAAATTAGGTGCATAATGAAAGTGCAGTTAGATTACAGTTAACTGCAGGGGTAACTTTGTCACAAAATGTTTGTTTGATGTTGTAAGATAAATACAATTAAATGCAAATTCTGTTTATAGCAGTTTGAAAACAAATTTACAACCAGTCAAATTTCAAACGGTTTTTTTATTTTGAATGAAAAGTTTCTACAAATTTGAAGCAAATTTGTTTACGAGATTAGTCTTGGTCAAATTAAATTTGTTCATGGGTTGAATGAGTCTCATTTTGAGTTAAGTTTGATATTTGGTTCAAAAGTAATGTGGTATGTTTCAAGTTTCGGTTTCGGGTTACAACATATTTTGATACCACATTTTGGATTAGATTTGGTCTCAGTTGTCAGATTTAGTGAAAGGGCATTTTGGTCTCAGATTTAATTAGGTGCAATATCAACTTTAGGTTGCTCATACTAATTGGTTCAAAAGATCATTTCATTAACTATACATTCTGTAATATATGTGCAATATTTAGGTTGTTCATACGGATTGTAATATATTTGCAACCTTTCTACATTGCTACAGGGAGTTATCACAAAAAAAATGGCATGCAATCAATGATCTTTTCAGCGACAAAACCAAGACAAAAGTCCAATAGAGGTTATTTTCTAATTCATAATTTGAACACAGTTTTATTTTAGAAAGTTCATTTCACTTAATGTAGTACATGGGTACCAATGGCAGGTTAGTGATCCCTTTGCGTGGATTTATCAGTGTGTTGGAGATTTTTCTAGACAATAATTTTCCGCTTGGGTCAAAACAAGTCAGGTGGCTGACCCAAAACAAATTGTCTATAACGCTTCTAAGGTACTTTACTTTGCATATATATTTTAATGTTATTCTTTTTAGATAAAGAGTTGCTAATCTGTTTTGTGTAGTCTTTCTTGATATTAAGTTCTATAATTGACCATATGTCTATTACATGTTTTTCTTTTTTAATTTCTTTTATGCTTTAAGTAAAAGAAGTTTCTAATTTGTTTGTAATTTATTCTTGCTGTTCACGCAGCTATACTTTAAGTAGCTTTTGGTTTTGATGGGCAACCGTTGGCTAGCGGTTCAGGTGATACTATGGTCAGAATGTGGGACCAAAATATACAAACTCCAATGTTCAACTGTACAGGTTAGCTACCCTTTTGACCCGTTGCTCACCCCGAGCTGACCCACATGTCTTGCCATACTTAGTACCGCTAAGGGTGTAAACTAACAGGATTGGATCGGATACAGCCATTATAAATCAATCTAGGAATAACCATATTCGGTTATTGGTATGCACCTTACTCGACCCCTTGAACCCATGATATTTATAGATCATAGGGATGGCAAAATGGAAGGTCGAGCCGACTCAATGGGTTGTACTTATAATGTACTTATAGTATTGTTAAATGTTTTAGTATGGTTAGGAATAATAATGTGGGCCGAGTACTTAACTCATTTGTTTATGGGCTATGTATCTAGATGTCTTCATAGACTTTGATGACAGTGGCGTTTGAATAAAGCGATTAAACTCAGTGGAACTGATGTTTATGGGCTATATATCTTTATTTTTTTTCATAGACTTCGATAACTAAACGGGCTTTACTCTTGTCGAGCTTTCTATCGTTCCAAGATCAAGTAGCTTGCAAGCAGCTCAGCTCGTTTGCACCCTTACCTTTAATCATATGGATATTCACATATCCCAGTTCCCAAACCAGCTTTAATTTATGTTGTTTAATTTAATATCTTCAACTGATTCTGGATGTGTTAACATAGATTATAAAGGCACAATTTGGGGTGGTTTGACTCGTGGAAAAGTTGTATATGAAGTTGAGCAAGGACTGTTCAGGTTTGATTATATTGCCTTGATGTTTTTCAATATTTGGTGACTAGCCCTGCTTTTTTTTTAATCTGAAACCCAAGGCCAGGTTCGGTTACAAATTGCAAACAAATTTATTTGTCGTCTTAAATTAGTAACTGAATTAGCAAACCATGTATTAAACTGCTAGGAATGAAAGAGGGTATTTCTGGAATTAATAATATAATGCTCAATTTTTTTTTATTTTTTTATCCGGTTAAAGTTATGGACTCATTTTGTATGGTATCTTTATCTAGATTCTTTTTTTCATGTGATTTATTGGCATTCATGCTATATTAACTAAATACTTCCACTTATCTGTATTAATATCTTCCACTTATTGTTGAAATTCAAATGATCGTCTTCTTTTTTTTTATTATTATTTTTATAAAGTTGTGTTATTTGATAGGGTGGGCATTCTAGCACTAAAAGAGTAAAATTTGAGCAAGATGTTGAATCACATGTTCGGGGTGAACCAAAGCCATCATTAATAGAGAAAACTACATCAACTATTGAGTAACAAACGGAAGCTGCATCAACATATATGACTGCAAGTATATCCTACTCAACTTCTACATCCGAGACTGAAAAGTCAGATTATGATGAGCTTCCAAATCTCAGATTATGATGAGTAACGCTGTTGTGTTGCTGCATGTAAGCTTGAGTTTAAATGGAAGAGTGTGTCGAGTTAAACGATGCAACTTTGTTAATTTTGATTATATATGTAAGTTACCGTTGACTTTTTGTGGTCAAAATCAGTGTTTGAAGATTGCACAACCATCATTGTTAGAGCATCATCTGTATACGATTTTTAAGTCATTGTACATTTTATGAAATTATTCATTCCTCATCTAAATCTCTTATTTTTTAAACTTGTGTTGCATTCTCACAATACCGATGCTACGAATAAGGAAATAAACAGAACCGATATACAATATATCACGAGGTAATTGATAAACTAACAGAAAAAAAGTACCGCATCGTAAATTGCCATCACCGCCACATCGCGCGGGTTTACCACTAGTGTATATATATATATATATATATGCAGGTTAGGTTGCAGTGATGGCACTTGCAACTTTGCAACTTGTGGATCTTTACTCCATCACTTGCAAGTCAAATGCATTTCCTATTTTAACTGATAATATTAGAAGAAAAAAAATTGACCTTCAGTGTGTTTAATTTGGCAGAAAATTTGGGATGAAGTAGGCGAAAGTGACGATGAACGGGATAAGATTATTCTTGAAATTGAACGTGAATGTTTAGACGTCTACAAGAGGAAGGTTAGCCAAGCCACAAAGTCAGTATCACACCTCCTGTAGACAGCCAGACACTAGCAGATGCTCAACTCTCTTGTTGCTTCACTCGGGAGAAAACGTTTGTTGGGATGTTGAGTACGTAATAAGGCCCACGGGATCGAATAATCGAACAATAATACGTAAATAACAACAATTATAATAAAAGAATCTTTGTATTATTGATTTGTAATTGAAACGGGTTGATTTACAATGATGGTGGTCGGAGGTATTTATACCCACCGACGGTTACAATATACCGTCGCGATGGTTTGTATAAACGACGCAACCTTCGTTTATTTTCTAACTAATTACAACCATATACACCAACTGTTAACTAATTACACTTTGTACCCTAACTTTGTTAACTTAACATTCTAACAAAGTTTATCTATTCTATAATAACTAACGAAATATTTAACGAAACTTTAACGCGATCGATGATTAACCAACAATCACCCCCTTAATCTCGATCTTCAACACGGCTTGCTTTGTCTTCATAGTAGTGTAGTTAAATTATGTATGAGATGAGCCTCCGGATCTTCTTTTTCTTTGCCTTTCCACTTTGGGCATTCATATGTGAAGTGACCATATTCATTACATTTATAGCACTAGAGATCACTTTTGTCTTTGTATCCGCGACTCGAATTTCCATGTCTTCTTTCTTCTTTGAAAGGTTCTCTTGCTTGATCTTTGTCTTGGCTTCTATTACCACGACCTTTTCCATGACACCAGTTCTTAGGATGATTACTAGCCATCAAAAGCTTTCTTTCGTTATCGTCTTCTGGTCCGTCTTGACTTTTAAGGCGTTCTTCAAAAGCTATTATTCTTCCTACCGCTTCTTCAAATGGCATTTTGTCAATTTCCAAATATTGCTCGATAGATGACACGATTGGTAGAAATTTCTTTGGAATTGGATTGAGCAATTTCCTTACAATTATCTTATCCTTGAGATTGGAACCAAAACTTTTAAATTTGGCTCTTATGTTTCCCAATTTTCCAGAGAAATCACTCACAGTCTCATTTTCTTTCATCTTTAACTTCTCCAACTCGCTCCTTAATGTCTGTAGACGTGCTTTCTGAACTAGATCCGCTCCTAGGTGTCGAACTTTTATTGCCTCCCACACTTCTTTTGTTGAGGGTGTTGTGCCACTTGTATCAAAATATCTTCCGGCAACGTTTGTAGGATCATTGCCTTGGTCGTATATGCCTTCTTTTCATCAACTTCTTTTTCTGAGCTTACCGCTTCCCAAAGTCCATAAGCCTTTAAGATTGTCTCCATCAATAATGCCCATGTCGTATAGTTTGACTCAGTCAATTTTGGACATTGAAGATATATATTCCCTTGCTCACGAGCTTTTGTTGATCCACTTGATGAATCTTCTTTGCTAGACATATTTACTTCTTACTCGATTGAACCACACAGGTTTTTGCTTTTACCACACAGGATTTGTACCACACAGGATTTATTTGCCACACAGGTCTTATTGCCACACAGGACTTAGGTTACCACACAGGACTTATATTGCCACACAGGTTTTACTCTTGCTCTACGAACCACGAAGGTTCGGAGCCACTTATTCTCAACAAATCACGAAGGTTCGGAGTCTTGCTATTCGAATCACACAGGTTCGATGTATTATTTGCTACATTTTCAAAGAAAACAATTTTCTTTTCTTTTCCTTTTATTCAAATTTTTATTTCTTTAAAAATCTTGAATATAGTTTTTAATATTTAAGGAAAACAATTAAGTTTCCTTTCCTTTTCTTGACCACGTTTCTAATTAATATGCAAATATACTTTTATTAAAAGTATATATGTATGCTTGACTTTTGTATACGTCTTTACAAAATCAAAACAACTTTCTTTCCTCCGTTCACTTTCCGATCAACACAAATCACGCCGCCGAATTTCTTCAAAACTATCGTTCTGATTTTTCTTTTGATCGGAACTTCTTTCAAATGGTGATTCTTCTCCATCTTCTAATCTGCAGGTCTGTTTCCCTCTTTTGTTCTTACCGATTAGGGTTCCGAAATTTGGGGTTTTCTTAGAGCCTCGCTCTGATACCAATTGAGGGCCACGGGATCGAATAACCAAACAATAATACGTAAATAACAACAATTATAATAAACGAATCTTTGTATTATTGATTTGTAATTGAAACGGGTTGATCTACAATGATGGTGGTCGGAGGTATTTATACCCACCGACGGTTACAATATATCGTCGCGATGGTTCGTATAAACGACGCAACCTTCGTTTATTTTCTAACTAATTACAACAATATACACCAACTATTAACTAATTACACTTTGTACGCTAACTTTGTTAACTGAACATTCTAACAAAGTCTATCTATTCTATAATAACTAACGAAATATTTAACGAAACATTAACGAGATCGATGATTAACCAACACGTAATGCATCTTGTTATTATTATTAAGAAAAGAATAATAATGTTTCTAATATTTTAATGTGCAGCCTGACAACTGACAAGACTTTAGGAACAATCAAAGAACAACTTGAAGCTATTGCACCGGCTCTTGAACAGTTATCGAAGCAAAAAGAAGAAAGAACAAAGAAGTTTTCGGATGTACAAACATCGATACAGAAAATACGTGGACAAATTGCAGGAAATAGTGACCGTGCAGGAACTCAAACCGTTCATGTGTCTAATTTATCCTTGAAAAAGTTGGATGAATTTCATGCTCAGTTGCAACAACTTCATAAAGAAAAGGTAAAACTTATTTCATGATATTTGTTTATTACGAAGTTGACTTTTGTTGACTTAACAAAGTGATAGGATACATAAGGTTCTTGAACGATCTTTGTGTTGTCCTTGGGATTGCCTTTGTAGCACGGTCACCGAGGTCCAACGAGCTTAAACAATGCAACTGATATGCAATCTAAAAGCATAAGCAATGACACTTTCGCTAGGTTGGCTAAGACCGTTGTAACTTTGGAAGAAGATAAGAAGCAAAGATTGCAAAAGGTATACACTTTCAGTATTTCATATCTCACAGTTGTTTAGATTTTAGACTTTAGACTTTAGAGAGAAAATGGTTTAATATCTGGTTTTGTTTTTCAATATACAGCTTCAAGAATTAGCAACCCAATTAACCGATCTTTGTAATTTGATGGATACACCTGAAGATGAACAAAGTTTATTTGATCATGCTACCTGTAACATATCGGCTTCAGTGGATGAAGTTAATGTTCCAGGTGCTCTTGCTAAATATTTGATTGAACAGGTAGCAGGTCGTTAATTATTGAAAAATAACAAATCAAAACTGAACCGAATGGACATGAACAGTGCAGGTTCGTGTTCATTTGGTTAACTTTAACCAAAAAATAAATCAAACACTACACTAACAGTTTGTTTTTTTGTTCATTTTCATTTGTTAAAAAAATGAACACGTTTGTGTTCGTTTATGTTCAACGGTATAAAAGAATGGTTCATGTACGCAAATGAATGGACACAACTGAACGAACATAGCTGAACATAGATGAACGGACATAACTGAGCTAAAACTAGTTACAAGTAATGTGAGGAACAATGTGTTGGGCCTAAAATGTTATTAAAACTAGATTAAGTAGTAATGAGCCAAACATTTTTAAATGAACATATTAACAAATGTAAATTAACAAACTTAAACAAATGTGAACTAACAAACGTAAACGAACATAAAGAGAGAAACATAAATGAATTTAAATGAACAAACTTCTAGCCACTGAACATTACATGTGATCATTTACAAGCTTACATATAATGGGTTTATTATTTATTATTCTACCATAATGTAACATATTATTTGTTTTAAAGGCTAAGGTGGAAGTTTCAATGCTAGATCAATTAAAATTGAGTCGAACGAAAGAGATTGCGTTTAGGAGACAACACGAGCTTGAAGAGATATTTGCATGCTCACACATCGAGATCGACACACAGGCTGCTCGGGAGAAGATTCTGGCACTGATTGATTCTGGGAATGTGGAACCATCCGAGTTGTTTGCTGTCATGGAAAATCAGATTATTAAAGCGAAAGAAGAGGCTCTCAGTAGAAAAGATGTTTTGGATAAGATTGAAAAGTGGATGTCAGCTTGTGAAGAAGAGAGCTGTCTTGAAGATTACAACAGGGTAAGTAAAAATTTGAAACTTATGTTGATGACGGGGGTAGCCCAAGGAAATAATAAAATGGCTAGAACATATTAACGCTAAAATGGTTAAAAGGTTAAAAGCTTCAATTCCCGCCCAAACTTATGTAAATAAGTACCCACGTGCTACAGTACAATGTCACATCACTGTTCACATCCTTGTCCCCTCTGAGCAAAGGACATATTCAGATAAAGTATTATTACTTTATCTACGGACCATCGGTCCAAACCTTCCCGCCCACAAAGGTCAACTCTCTATGCAAACAAGAGGCTAACTAGTTTAGTTAACTGGACTAAAAGGCTTATAGCTCTTCACCTATATAAGAGATGCTTAGTCACAAACAAGAACACACCAGATTTGGGCAGATAACATCATTTCTCTAATCTTCTCTTCTCTCTTAAGAAATATACACTTTGCTTATTTCTTTCTTACTTCAAAAATATCATAGCTTCATCCAAGAACCGATTCCTAACATCATGGTTCTTGATCTTCGGTGAGCTATAACAACAAACAACTAACTAGTGAACCTCCTTCTACGTATTGCAAACGTAGAGGGACACCATGTCCTGCGTTTGGCTAACCTGAACCCTTGAAGCCTTTTAGCCTAGCCAGTCCATTCACTATCAATGGTCTTATCTTTGTTGTAGCAACAAGTTGGCGCCCACCGTGGGGCTACGCCGCTTACTTTATCTTAAAGACCAGTAGTGTAGCTCCATTTTCACTAAAATCATTATGGTAGAAGGTGAATCTCCCGAAGAAGTTAACCAAGTGTCAAGAACACTGACACCAAGCGCCGGTCAACAAACTCCGGCGACAACCTCGATTTTCTCCACTCCGGGAGGAACCACGACGGGACCTTTGTTCCTCGAGTTGTCACCTTTTCGAACTCCGACTCCTTCACGATATAGGGTTACTTCTCCTCATGCAGGAGTCACGAACACCCCGGAACGTGTCGACTTGACAATGGAAGGTGTATCACGACATTTTTTGCAACTAAGACATCTTCTTAACCAACAAGTGAGCCAAGAAAGAGAAAAGGGGTAAGACTAAGGCTGGAATATGACGACGAAGAACCCTCACTGTCACTTGGACGTCTGCCTTCCCTTTAACCAGCTCACGACCTGCTGCTTCTAGTTTAGAGGCTGGTCCAAGTGTAACCTGCCAAACTTTTAACCCATCTCCTTATACCTATGCAAGGCAAGCCCAACGGCTTTCCCTTTGTATACTTCACAACCCCTTGGGCACGAGACCACTCTCGACCAAATATGGCAGTCACCAGCTTCAAGTGTTCCCCCTCCTACAGCCACCACGTGGGAACAGGCCTTGTCGGTCCAATCCTTGGCTCGGAATACAACGATGAGCACTCCCATTGGAACAAGCCAAGCAGCAACAACCCCTGAAAGCCTTCAAGGGTTCAACCTCATGCCTCAGATGATAGCTCAAATGATGGCACACCTCCCTTGGACCCAGCTCATCAACCAAGCACTGGGTACTCACCAAGGAACAACGAGTCATAATACAAGAGTAGATGAAGACCTTGCGAAACCTTACAAGCCCGACAACCTTTCTTGTTTCTCCCAGCAAATTTCCAATTATGACTCTCAAGCAAAGATCAAGATGCCACCCCATATAAAAACATATGATGGAACCGAGGATCCCGAAGACCACCTCCAGGTCTTCACTGGGGCAGCCAGAATCGAAAAATGGTCCCACGCTGAATGTTGCTTAATGTTTATGCAAACACTTGTCGGATCAGCCAGGATATGGTTCAACGACATTCCTGCTCAAAGCGTTCGAAGCTTCGATGATTTGAGCAAAGGATTTCTGGCCCACTTTTCACAACAAAGGAGGTATGTCAGGGATGCCAAGGTCATTTTCCAGATAAAGCAGAAGGATGATGAAAGCCTTCGAGACTTCATCGAAAGGTACAAAAAAGAAGGGTAACACTATGTGGGGGCTGGCGAAAAAATGAGGGTGGCATGCTTCATGAACGCCATCACCTCCAAATACCTCACAAGGGACTTTAACAAATGCCTACCTAAAACCCTTGAAGAAGCTCTTGAGCGGGCTGAAGCTCATATCCGAGGCGAAGAGGCTGTTGATTTCAAAGAACAAAGAAAAGGGCTCCTAGTTGGCGAGGCAATAGCCCCAACAGAAAGAAAGGGAACTACAACCCCTATGACAAATATTCAAGAAGCTCAGATCAACGAAGGCCTGAAGGTCGGAACCCTCCAAGCAGAGAAAAGACTGTGAACTTCACAGCCTTAACCAAAACACCTCAGGAGATCCTTGCCACTAAAGAGGTGAAACACAACTTCCGACCTCCTCGACCCTTGCCTAAGAGCAAGAAGAACGAAAACTCCACCCAGTTCTGTGATTTTCATAAAGAAAAAGGTCACCACACAAACGATTGCTTTCAACTCAAGAGAATAATTGAGGAAGCTGTCAAGTCTGGAGAATTGGCTCATTTGGTAAAAGGGGTCAAAGACAAGATGCCCGAAAGGAAAAGCAAAGAAGTGAACATGGTGAATGTAGACGATGGTGTCTCCCACAAATGACAACGCTTGGAGGCTTGGGAGCTTCAATGTGTCTGCTTCCCACCACCCCAAGGTAACTTACTCTCAAACCCTTTGGTGGTAGAGGCAAACGTGGGAACACTCAAAACAAGCAAAGCCTACATCGACACAGGGGCGGCCACAGAGATCATGTATGAAAGGTTCTTCAATCGTCTGAGTAGCGTGGAATGTTCAAGGCTTCAACCCTCCGGGTCTTCTATAAAAGGTATCGCCGATGTACCCTTGAAGCCTTTAGGCAAACTAACCCTTGATGTCTATTTTAGTGAAGGCAAGATGACGAGAACCAAACCACTCACTTTTGTGGTTATCAACATACCTTCCAACTATGATGTAATCATAGGAAGGCCAGGACAATGTGCGTTCAACATGGCTGTCTCAGTTGGTCAAGGTGCTGTGAAGTTCCCAACCGACAGGGGAATTTCAACCCTTCAACCCACACAAGAGGTTTACACGGTTGAAGGGGAAAGTTCAAAAAGCGAAAACGAAGAGCAAAGCTTGATCATAAAGCCAAAGTATCCTGAACAAAAGGTACGGGTAAACACGAGCCTTTCTAAAGAAACACTCTCACACCTTGAGAAGCTCTTGATATGCTACAATGATGTCTTTGCATGGTGCCCGGAAGACATGACCGGCATCCCTTGAAGCATTGCAGAGCTTGAGCTAAAAATACCACCTGATGTCAAGCCTGTTGTCCAAAAGAAACGGAGCTTGGCTCCTGAACGAAGCTTGGCAGCCTGCCATGAAGTTGAAAAGCTAGTCTTAGCAGGGATCCTATGTGAGGTTAAATATCAATCTTGGGTGGCTAATCCAGTCATGGTTCGAAAGCCTGACAAGTCTTGGAGGATGTGCATCGACATCAAGGACTTGAACAAAGCATGTCCAAAGGATTGCTACCCATTACCCGAGATGGACCTCAAGGTTGACTCCTTAACAGGCCATCCCTTCAAGTGTTTTCTTGATGCCTACAAGGGTTATCATCAAATCCTCATGAAGGTGGAAGTTGAAGAAAAAACTGCAATCCACACGGACAAGGGCATTTTCTGTTATCAAAAGATGCCTTTTGGCCTACGAAATGTCGTTGCAACTTACCAACGTTTGATCGACAAAGCATTCGCTAGCCAAATTAGCAGAAACTTGGAAGCTTATGTCGATCGTTTGGTGATCAAAAGCAAAACCGAATGTCAAATGCTTGATGACATAGAAGAAACCTTCCAAAACCTGAGGAAGATCAATATGAAGCTCAACCCTGGGAAATGTTCATTTGGATTCAAAGAATGCAAGTTTTTGGGACACATTGTGGGTAAACAAAGCATAAAAGCCAATCCCAACAAAGTTAGGGCTGTTCTTGAAACTAAATCTCCACAAAGCAAAAAAGAAGTGGAAAGCCTGAACGGAAGGCTTGCAGCCTTGAAGCGTTTTACCTTCAAGCTTGCTGAGAAATCCCTACCCTTTTTCAAAACATTAAAGGGTTGCACAAACAAGAAAGACTTCAGGTGGACGGAAGAAGCAGAAGAAGCCTTCAACCAAATGAAGCAACACTTGGCTTCACTTGCAGCTATTGCAGCCCCTAAAACAGGAGAACCGATCTCTGTCTATCTCTTAGTCGCTGAAGAAGCATTAAGCACGGTTCTAACCATCGAACGAGACAAAGTTCAGGTACCCGTTTATTTCTTTAGTAAAACACTAAAACTGGCAGAGATCAAATATCCTCCTTTGGAAAAACTTGCTCTGGCCTTAATTCAAACGGCCAGAAGGCTTCGAAGGTACTTTCAAGCACACCCTATACAAGTAGTCACTGACCAACCTATCAAAAGAGTGCTTGAAAAACCCGAACATTAAGGACGATTGGCCAAATGGGCTGTGGAACTAGGTGAACATAATATCACCTATGTCCCAAGAAAAGCTATAAAAGCCCAAGTCTTGGCGGACTTCATTGTAGAAATCCCGAAGCAAGGCATTCCTGAAATACACACAACTGCCACTGGACCTTCTGACCCCGAAGCCTGGAAGCTTTTTACCGATGGGGCTTCCAGCATCGAAGGGTCAGGAGTTGGGCTCATTTTAATCAACCCTGAAGGGTTAGAATTTACATATGCTCTTCGACTTGAATTTCAGACCACCAACAACGAAGCTGAATACGAAGCATTGATCGCTGGTCTGAAGATTGCCAAAGAGATGAAGATCCAGAAGCTACAAGTCATCACAGACTCGTTGCTTGTTTCAAGTCAAGTCAATGATAACTATATAGCAAAAGAGCCCAACATGAAGAAGTATCGTGAAAAGGCAAAAGGGTTGATGACCACATTTCAAGAATGCACTATCAAGCATGTTCCAAGATCACAGAACACGAGAGCCGATGCCCTGAGCAAACTAGCATCCCTCACATTTGCACACCTCACCAAGAATGTTTTGGTGGAAGTGTTGAAAACTCCTTCAATCCAAGAATTGGAGGTTTAAGATGTAATCACTGAAGAAGGTCCAAGTTGGATGACTCCCATTGAAAAGTTCCTCAAAAATGGTGAGTTAACTTTGGACCAGACAGAGGCTGAAAGGGTTCGAATCAAGTCCAGACAGTATGTGTTGCAAGGAGAAATCCTTTATAAAAAGGCCTACCTTGCGCCACTACTGAGATGTGTAGGCCCTGAACAAAGTCAATATCTGATCAAAGAGGTTCACGAGGGGATATGTGGAGCTCATTTTGGGCCAAGAACGGTGGTTGCAAAATTGATGAACCATGGATACTTCTGGCCCACCATGCACCGAGATGTAACGGAACAACTCAAAAAGTGTTAAGCTTGTCAGATTCATGCACCGGTTCCCAAAAGTCCTAAACACGATCTAGTCCCCATCTCTTCGGCTTGGCCATTTCACAAATAGGGAATGGATATTGTTGGTCCATTCCCACCGGCCAAGGGTGTGGTAAAATTTTTTCTAGTAGCTGTTGACTACTTTACCAAGTGGCCTGAAGTCAAACCACTTGCAAAAATAACGGGCAAACAAGTCATCGACTTCGTATGGGAAACCATTATTTGTCGCTATGGGCTGCCAGGAGTGTTAGTCACGGATAATGGGAAGCAATTTGCCGAGAAGCCTTTTAGCACATGGTGCAAGGAATTCAGAATCACCCAAGTGTTCAGCTCGGTTTCTTACCCACAATCCAATGGCCAAGTTGAAAGAACAAACAGAACCATTGTAGAAGGAATCAAAACAAGGCTGGGAAGGCACAACAACAATTGGCTTGAAGAACTCCCAAATGTTCTATGGGCAATAAGAATAACCGAAAAAACAAGCCAGAAACGAACATCTTTGTTGGTGCATAGATGTCAGTAGTTCATATGTCTAATGTCTGTAATCGAGTCTGTAATATTGTTTGTGTATTTGTTTGTAAAAGCGAAGTTGTTGACAAGTTCGCTTAGGCGAACTTGTTAAACGAGCGTAGTTATGGACAACTTCGCCTGAGGCGAAGTTGTCGTGTATTTATATAGGTTACGGTTTAACCGTTTATGAGTGATTAGTTGATCGAGTAGTTCAGTTTACGTGTAATTCAGTGAGTCAAGTGACGTGAGGTCGAGAGGCTGTAAGTATCACGGTTCAAGTTATTAATATAACGTGTGTTTGTTCGTATCGTGTTCGTGTGTTTGTGAATACCCGAAATGTGACGAATTCTACACCCGCGTGAATATCCCGAACCACACAATCGAGCAAAAGCTCTGATACCAATTGTAGGTTCCCTGGACGGATGATCTTTTGTGTTTGTTAGAATTGAGAGCAACGGTCAAAGGGGAGACTGTTGGTGCATTTTGTGACCGTCGCTATGCAATTCAGACCAGCGGAGACGCCACAGGCGAAGTTAGAACAACTTCGCCAACGGCGAAGTTGTAACAACTTCTGCCTTAGGCGAAGTTATCACAACTTCGCCATAGGCGAAGTTATGAACAACTTCGCCTACTGGCCCAAGCCCAAGCCCGAGGAGATGTTTTGTCTATATATATATGTGTCTTGTTTAGGTTTTGTATCCAGTAATTCAGAGAGTTGTGTGTTACAGTTTATTTGTCGAAAGAGAGACCGAGAGTGAGAGTCGTGTGGGACGAACCGAGGTAGAGCTCACCTCGGGTCGGCCGTCATTTGTTTACGAGTTTGGTATGTAATTCGTTTTGATTATTATATAAGAATCTGCAGATTTGTTTATCCCGTTCTTGTATTTGTTCGTGTATTTGTTCGTGTACGTGTTTGTGTTCTTTATCTTTACACCAATAAACGAGTCTAGGAGGATTCCGCACTCCTAGACCACGTGCGGATCTCGTATCGATCGGCAACGCCCCCGGGGGGACCTACAAGTGGTATCAGAGCCTTAGGCTCTTATGCTATGGTTCGAGATCTGCGTTTTGGTGTTTCTGGCACGTTTCTGTGCGTTTCTGGCCGAACAGCGCCGTAGGCGAAGTTATTGTTCATCAGGCGAAGTTGCCGTCACTGTTCGTAGGGTTTCAGCGAAGATATAAGGTCTGGCGAAGTTGACTTTAGGCGAAGATGACTTTAGGCGAAGTTGACTTCTCGGCGAAGTTATAGCCAGGCGAAGTTATAGCCAGGCGAAGTTATGGACAGACGAAGTTAACTTTAGGCGAAGTTAACGAGAAAAAAAAAAGTATTTTGGTGTTTTCGTCTGTATGGCCAGGTGTACACGATTATTGTGAGACCGGAGATGTTGTTCCGTCAACGAGTGAAACTTGTTATCTCTGGGTCTTACGTGTGAACAAATACGTGTCAACTCTGGATATGGAGTTGAGTTTGTGAATGGGATATTGATTGAAACTGGATATTGACATATATTTGGGTGTTTGTGGGCAATGAAATTGTTGTTGTTCGAGGTGACCAATTGAAGAAAGTCAAATTGAACTGAAGGTTTTTGTCATTACTGGATTGCGGTCAGAGCATATTATTTATGTTACTTTCAAGACGTTCGAGAATTGGATCCTGAAACGTGATGCTTATTTATTAGAGTGAAAATTCTGGAACAAGTTGGATTTAATCCGGAACTAAAGTGTTTATGTTCTTGATCGTTATCCCTGGTGATTGAAGATGCTTCGGATTAATTAATGGTCATGTGTTAGATTCTGTCAAGGTGGTTTTGTGATGAAATTGATCACTTGATGTTGAGTAGTTGAAGATTAAACCTTATCGTATGCCGACGAGTTGGTGAAGTTGTGGAGGAAGCCCAACTTCACGTGTTGGTGAAGTCAGATGGACTCACGTGATTGGTTGAGATGATCTATTGGCACGAGGATGCATGCATTTCAAAGACCTCAATCGTTATAGTCGGAGAAGCTTACACTGAAGGGGAGATCTGATATGGAAGACGATGGGTGACTGGTAGATTTGTGAAGCTACAGGACAGTTTCAGACACGGCTGGTTGTTGACCAAACAGAAGATCATCAGTTAAGAGGGAGTCTGTTGGTGCATAGATGTCAGTAGTTCATATGTCTAATGTCTGTAATCGAGTCTGTAATATTGTTTGTATATTTGTTTGTTAAAGCGAAGTTGTTGACAAGTTCGCTTAGGCGAACTTGTTAACCAAGCGAAGTTGTTGACAAGTTCGCTTAGGCGAACTTGTTAAACGAGCGTAGTTATGGACAACTTCGCCTGTCGTGTATTTATATAGGTTACGGTTTAACCGTTTATGAGTGATTAGTTGATCGAGTAGTTCAGTTTACGTGTAATTCAGTGAGTCAAGTGACGTGAGGTCGAGAGGCTGTAAGTATCACGGTTCAAGTTATTAATATAACGTGTGTTTGTTCGTATCGTGTTCGTGTGTTTGTGAGCTTGTATTCTACGTCCGTAACGATCTACACAGGGATTCCGCACCTGTGTATATCGGGATATCTCGTGTGATCCGTCCAGGGAACCTACAATTGGTATCAGAGCTTTTGCTCGATTGTGTGGTTCGGGATATTCACGCGGGTGTAGAATTCGTCTCATTTCGGGTATTCACGGGACGAGTTTTTGGTGTTTTTGCTCATTCTAGCCTCCTACCAGTGTGTTTAAGCCTTTAAACCGTCAAAAACGTCGTTAAAATCCGATTTTCAGATCTGCAGAAAGTTTAAGTTCGTCAGGCGAAGTTGCTGTTCATCAGGCGAAGTTGCCGTCAGGATACGTAGGGTTTCAGCGAAGATATAAGGAGAAGCGAAGTTATTCACAACTTCGCCTACCTCCTCAACTTCGCCTAACTCGGCGAAGTTCTCATCAAGTTCGCCTAGCTCAGCGAAGTTTTCTTCAAGTTCGCCTACTCTCTAAGTTCGCTTACCCTAAGCGAAGTTATTCTTAACTTCGCCCAGTCACACGAATTTAAGAAGAATCCAGCGAAGTTATTACTTAAGCGAAGTTATCCTTAACTTCGCCTACAGTACTGTTCAGAAGAAATTTTTTTTAACTTCGCCATTTTCAGAATTTTTCGGGTTTCTTAGTCTTCAAGAAGGATGTCGTCGATCAACATTTCGGAGCTTGTAAAGATGGAAGTTGAAGCGGGGTCAGCTACAAAGGCCCCAAGGTTGCTGAAGGGAACCGATTTTGTCGCGTGGAAGGATCGATTCATACAATACGTTAAGTACCAGGATGCGAAAATGTGGGTATGCATCCAAGATGGATATATTCCACCAATCATGGAGTATGAGGGTCGAGACCAAATCAAGAAATACAGTAAAATGGAAGAGGAGGAGAAAAAGATGTATGAAGCCGAAAGCAAGGCTCATGCTGCAATCACAATGGCTCTTCCACAGGAGATCCTCCATACATTCAGAAAGTATACATCAGCTAGAGAGCTTTGGGAAGCTCTTGAGAGCAGATTTGAAGGGAATGTAGGTATTCGGGCGTCAAAGATAAAATTGCTCAAAACTCAATTTTCAGTCTTTAAGTACTTGAAGAACGAATCTCTTGATGATATTATCACTCGATATTATCATCTAATGACTGAATTGAGTAACTACTCCATTTCATACCGAGAAGAAGAGATTGTGGAAAAACTTCTCGATGCTCTCCCACCAAAATGGGAGATGTATACTGTGCTAATGAGGGAAGACAAGGACTTCCCTACTTATGATCTTGAAACCGCTGTCAACAAGCTCAGAACTTTTGAGCTTAATATGGTAAGAAAAGAAACATCTATGGATCAGGTTCAAGATCCAGGCATGTACGGTGCTAAAGTAAACTCCAATACAAGTTCAAAGACTGATTCTGCCGCCTACTACTCGAAGGGCGAGTCTTGTGACAAGTCTTCACAGGAGGGGCATGTGTCAGTAAACTCAAATGGGGACGTTTGCTTTGTTGCGGGTGGATCAAGTGGTACTCAACAGACAGCAAGCAAGAGTAGTGGATCTTCAAGTTCCTCAAGCAATAATTACTCAAAGATGCCAATGAGCGTCAAATCTGCTGAAGAGCAGTTTGGCCTCTATGCTTCGTTTATTGCTTCATACGAAAACTATATTCAAGGAAAGGTGGTTGATCCAGCGATGCTGGATGAAGACTATGACCAGATCGATGCTGATGATCTGGAGGAAATGGATTTACAATGGCAGATGGCCATGATAGTGAGAAGAGTGAAGAAGTTTCTGAGAAAGACGGGGAGAAAGTTTGTTGGTGGCAGGCCAGGGTTCGACAAGTCTAAGGTGAGGTGCTATAACTGTCAACAAAACGGGCACTTTGCCAAAGATTGCAGAAACGAGAGAGTTGAACGTGGTCAGGGCCGGTCTGCACAGCACACTGGGAGTACTAAAGAAGTCAATGCCATGATGTCCAGAGAAGCAGGTGAATACAACTGGAACCTGCATTTGAATGAAACTAGTGAACAGGCAAATATGGCTAAGGTTGAGTATGAAGAATGTGAGAAGATTAACGGAGAAGAGAAAACTACTGGTAAGGAAAAAGCTTTCATGGCAGATAACAATGATCAACTCTCTGAGGTAAGTTCTAAATCTATTTGTACTAAATGTGAGAATTTGTCTGAGCAACTTGCTACCATAACTGATCAGTATGTTCGTTTAGATGCTGAATTTAAAACTCTTAAAGAAGATCATCACTTTATGAAAGCAAGAGAAAACAGTTACAAAGTTAAAATAAAAGCGTGTGAAAAAGATGTTAAAAGCTTAAAAACAAAACTTGCTGAAAAAATTGAAGTAATTGATCTAAGTTATGAAGTTTTAGAAGAAAAGACTAAACTGATTGCTGAACGAGAAAAGCAGATTGCTGACCACCAGGTGAAAGTGGTGGAACTGAACCGAAAACTTGAACAGTTCAGAAATTCCTCAGCTATTCTTGATCACCTTGTTAGTGATCAAGGTACCTCTACAAAGAGGGGAGGAATTGGTTATCACGAGGTTCCACCACCTTATAACCACAATTACACTTTTAACCCTAGTGTTCAGAAATCTGTTGACTTTGAAGTTCCTCAGACAGTTCCAATCAAGGTTTCGAGTAAAGAACCAAGTGTTAGTAGTGGCGAAACGAGTTCGCCTGTTTCAAGTGAGAAAATTTCTGTTACGAGTCCTGTCTCATCAGATTCGGATAAGTTGTCCGAATCGGGTAAGATAAAAGAGAAGGTAGTGTTACCCACTGGTGGAGAAAAAGATAAAACTTCTAAAAAGAGTACTCCACTCAATCCGTACGTCCCACTCAATCCGGTAACACAGCCTCTACATCCAAAACAACCTTTGGAAAGAAAATGGAGCATAGGTGTTGTTTTAGGTGTAATAAGTTAGGACATCTTGTTGCAGATTGCCCTCTGACACCAAAATTCAGAGGTGTGAGGCCTATTAAAACTGAGCGTAAGTCTAATGGTAATTTTAATACTGCTAAAAATGAAAACCTTTCAAAGTTCCGAAATGTAACAAATTCAGGTTTTTACAGAAACAAACCTCAGTTTAACAATGCTAATAACCAAACCGCAAGATATAACACTTTCAATATACATAGGTTTGGAAGGCCTCACACTCAATTTCCAAGGAGATTTCCTAATAGGACTGACAGGAATTATCCAAATGCTAACTTTGGAAAGCAGAAGTACGGGATGTATAGATCCAAGACCAATTGGTCTTGGGTCCCTAGATTCTAATCCTTTGCTTTATTGTGCAGGAACAGTTGAACAGGGCTGCCCACAGTCTTTGGATTGTAGATAGCGGCTGTTCCCGGCACATGACGGGTAACAAATACTTGTTGCACGACTTAAAACCTGTTCAAGGAGCGAGAGTTAGCTTTGCTGGTGAAAGTAGAGGAAGAATTACTGGAAAAGGAACGGTGTCCAATGGGAAAATAACTCTTGAAAATGTTAACTTTGTAGAAGAGTTGAAGCACAATCTGCTGAGTGTGTTGCAGATTTGTGATAAGGATTACACTGTTCACTTCACGAAGAATGAGGCGATCGTGTTGAAGCCTGGTTTTCAGATACCAGACTAGTGGATAGTGATGAAAGCTCCACGTGATACAAATACTTATGTGATGGATATGAGGTCTACTGAAATGGCCACGGGAGAATCATGTTTAATGACGAAAGCAAGCGAATCGGAATCCGAACTATGGCACAGGAGGATGGGGCACATTCATCTTCGGAAGATGAACCACATTGTCAGGAATGGACTTGTGATGGGCGTTCCCTTGAAAAGTTTTAACTTTGAAGACAAATGTATAGCATGCAAGAAGGGAAAGCAACACAAGAAATCCCATCTCACCAAGAAGGTAAACTCAATTGCCAGTACTCTAGAACTGCTTCACATGGATCTCTTCGGTCCCGTGAATGTAAAAAGTCTAGGAGGTACTTCTTACTGCTTGGTGATCACTGATGACTACTCGCGATATTCGTGGGTATATTTTCTGAAATCGAAAGATGAGACGGCTCAAATGGTGAAGAATTTAATTACTAAAGTTGAGAACGTCATGGGTAAAACAGTGAAGTTCATCAGGAGTGACAATGGAACGGAGTTCAAGAATTTTGAAATGGAAATCTTCTGTCTTCAGAAAGGAATTGAACATCAATACAGCGCTCCGTATACTCCGCAACAGAATGGAGTGGCTGAAAGGAAGAACCGAACTTTAATTGAAGGAGCCAGAACTATGCTGGCAGATTCGAAGCTTCCTGTGATGTTCTGGGCTGAAGCAGTTGCTACAGCCTGCTATGTTCTGAATAGAGTGTTAACCGTTAAGAGACTTGGTAAAACGTGTTACGAGCTTATGCATGGAAGGAAGCCCAACTTGAGTGGTCTTGAACCATTCGGGTCCCCTTGTTCGATCTTGAAGACAAATTCTAAATTTGGGGAAGTAGCCGATGAAGGAATCTTAGTCGGTTATGTTGTTGGTACTCCCAACAGACGTGTCTTCAATACTTCGACCTGCAAGGTGGAGGTGGTGTGTAACACCGACATCACAAGTTACCAACCGCCAAAACCTAGCAATGGACCTGCTGAGCTTTTCGACTATGTTAAGCTTTTTAAGTCGTTTAACGTACCGGATTTGGAAATTTCTGAAGAAGAAGAAAGAGCTGCGACGAAGATGATACTAGATGAGGAAGAAAATCTATTGCAAAGACAGCTGATTGATAAATGTCAACCTTCCTCATCAAACACTATCGGTACCCCTGCTGCCTCAACTGAAGAAGAATTTATCAATCCTTTTCACTCTCAGCATGAAACAACCATTGATGAGATCTCTTCTAATTTGGAAGATAATTTGCATGTCGGTTCTGTTCCGACCACGAGAATTCATAAAGATCACCCTTTGGATAATGTGATTGGTCATGTGTCCTCTGGTGTACAAACAAGGAGTAGCTTGAATGAACACACCTGTGTTTATACAAGCATTAAGGAGACTGGAATAATCAATGAATGCCTGTACACCTGCTTTATAAGCCAGATTGAACCGAAGAATTATCAAATGGCTTTAAAGGACAGCTCGTGGGTCGAAGCCATGCAAGAAGAGTTCGCTCAATTCGAGAAGATGGAAGTTTGGACTTTGGTTGAAAAACCAAAGAATGTGCATGCGATAGGCACAAAATGGGTGTTTAAGTGCAAGAGAGATGATAAGGGGATTATTATCAGAAACAAGGCGAGGCTAGTCGTTAAAGGTTTTAATCAACAAGAGGGGATTGATTATAACGAAGTGTTCGCTCCTGTCGCCAGGTTGGAAGCCATAAGATTGTTTTTGGCGTTTGCTGCTTATGAAAAGATGAAGGTGTTTCAGCAAGATGTGAAGATTGCGTTTTTGAATGGGAAAGTTGATGAGGTTGTGTATGTTGAGCAACCTCCGGGTTTTCCAGACCCAGACTTTCCAGATCACGTGTACAGGTTGAGCAAGGCGTTGTATGGATTACATCAGGCACCTCGTGCCTGGTATTCAACGTTATCGGATTACTTGCTCGAGAATGGTTTTGAAAGAGGGAAAATTGATAGCACGTTGTTCTTCAAAAGAGATGGAAGCAACTTCCTACTGGTACAAGTCTACGTGGATGACATTATATTTGCTGCATCAAAAGTCTCCATGTGTCAGGAGTTTGAAGCCGTCATGAAGAAAAGGTTTGAAATGAGTGCTATGGGTGAACTAACTTTCTTTCTAGGATTGCAGGTTGATCAGAAGAAGGACGGGATGTTCATTCATCAGATAAAGTATGTTCATGATGTGCTCAAGCGCTTCAAGATGGAGGACAGTTCTCCATATGATACTCCAATCTGCGTCAATCACAAATTGGGTGCTGAAGTAGACGGTGATGCAGATGTGGACCCAACTCAATATCGGGCAATAATAGGTTCTTTAATGTACTTAACTGCATCTAGGCCTGATATAATGTTTGCTGTTTGTCTTTGTGCACGTTTTCAGGCAAATCCAAAAGAATCTCATTTGAAAGGTGCAAAGAGGATACTGCGGTATCTCAAGGGCAAGCCGAAGCTGGGGTTGTGGTACCCGAGAGTAGGAGACTTCGAGCTGGTCGCTTACACAGATTCTGATTATGGAGGGTGCAATCAGAGTCGGAAGTCAACAACTGGAGGATGTCAGTTTCTTGGTGGCAGATTGGTGTCGTGGCAATGCAAGAAGCAGACTTCAGTCGCAATTTCAACCTGTGAGGCAGAATACATGGCAGCATCCAACTGCTGCTCTCAGGTTCTTTGGATTCAACAACAGTTGCGCGACTATGGTCTGAATTTCTTACTTACTCCTATTTGCATTGACAACACAGCAGCTATCTTAGTAACTAACAATCCCGTGAAACATAGTAAAACTAAACACATTGACATACGTCATCATTTCATACGGGATTGTGCTGAGAAGAAACTGATAATTCTTGAAAAAGGTGGATACGCTTGATAATTTCGCTGATTTATATACTAAAGCGTTTGACAAATCCAGATTTCAAAACCTTATTGAACTGAATGGGATGATCAATCCCGAGTAACCATGTTTTTCTTGTGATATTTAAAAAAAAAAAAAAAAAAAAAAACGTCATTAATCGCTTAAAAATATGTCGGTTACATCAGTTTGAAGGACTTGTCTTCGGATATGTTTTGGTCCTCATTCTCTACTTGTAGATTCTGAGGATAGCCATTAACCAGATTACTGATAGTGACCGGGGCGGTTTATGATGAGTTTTTCATTCTTTCGCTTAAAATTAGTCGATCATACTTAGTTAGAAGGACACATACTAGTATGTGGTCGGTCCAGCTGATCCGTTGGATCTTCGGGATAGCCGTTTACCTGAAGACTGTGTTTTGGTCGGGGCAATTAATGTTAAAATTTTGAAAGAAAAGGGAAATGAAATTATTTTTCAAGTCTGTTACTTCGTAAGAAGTTCGTTAGCTATGTTAAACGGAAAATTGATCCAACCTTGGAAAATGATAGATATACTAACTTTGTGTGCTTACCTAGTGAAGTTATTAGGCTTAAAAGGCTTTAGGACAGTCATTGTATGTCATGGTAACTTTTTATGGTGCGTAAAAGTAGACGTGATACAAACTAAATCTACTTGATTTTATGTGGAAACTCCTTAAGAGTTTTGCATGTCTTCATATATATCTTTCCGAATGATAGGCAGAAAAGCGATTACCAGTCATACACGAGCCCATGTGTGTTCTGATTCCCGTGAAGATAGCGTTTCAAGATACTGCAGTGATCCAGATTCGGGACTTGCAGCTAATATCTACTTTGAAGTCTATGTTAAAAAAAAAAAAAAAAAAAAAAAAAAAAATTATTGAAACATATTAGTGATGATAAGATAAAGACTTCACAAACATTGAGTAAGAGAGAAGAACGGGAAGCAGATCAAGAAGAGTACTTACAACTTAATCAGACACTATGGGTCGAGGTCAATTCGGGGTGACTTGGGGAAAGCCAAATATGCTTTGAGAATAGATAGAAGGCATCAATATTTCTGAGTTGTTGCCCACTTAAATTTTAAGGCTTAATTGAATCTAACTCGTATCACAGAAACGATGAAAACCACTTTAAGTTATACCTGCTTACAACCTGTCTCTATATGTCATAATACAGCTAAACACGGATCTATGTGACAGTCACGTAATTAGTATGATTCCTGTTCGGATCTTTCCTAAAACGTGGTAGTCCCTAACTAGACTGAAATTTGATCCCTTATACTTTAAATTTTTTAAGTTTTTGTACTTAGATAATTTTATGATTTTTTAACTGGTTACTTAGAATTGATCATGTTATTTATTTCTTAAAGGAAAATTTATAACTTAATTGATAACTGTTAAAATTTTAAAGGTTAAATTTGGAAATTTTAGGCGATGTTGAACAGGCGAGGTTGTGGATAACTTCGCCTAGGCGAAGTTATCTGTAACTTCGCCTGTACAACAGATTCCCTATATAAGGGATGCTTAACGTCAAACTGGACACTTTTTTCAATTCTCAGCGAACTTAAATCATCCGTATTCTCCGGCGAACTTATTGTTATCCGGCGAACTTGTTCTTTCAACCGATTACGTGTTATTTATTCCCAGTTTTCACACCGATTCAAAGGTTCGAGATGTCGTTTAATCATATATTACAAGTTCATTCATGATTATGAGGGGTCGTTTGGACCGATTTCGAAACCTCGGACCATCGGTATTTAAAAACCGATTTTCAAAACTTGTTACGTGTTAATAAACATACTGATCGTCAACATGTCCTTAAAACTTGTGTTTAAGAGTACTTAATCGTCTAAACTAGCCGAATCATCAACTGCACGTTGTTCCATAATCCTTACTGTCGCCGATTCAGATTCAGGCGAAGTTAGGGTTTAGGCGAAGTTATCCGTAACTTCGCCTGAAGCTTAAGTTCACCTGAGGCGAAGTTATCCGTAACTTCGCCTGAAGCTTAAGTTCGCCTGAAACTTAAATTCGCCTGAGGCGATGTTGTGATGAGGCGAAGTTACCATTAACTTCGCCTGGATCATTTTTACTTAAAACTAATTAGACGAACTTAAAGCTAAGGCGAAGTTGTTCCCAACTTCGCCTCATCTTTAACTTCGCCTATACAGAGTTTATCACAACTTCGCTCATGGTAACCAGCGAACTTGTGTTATTCATTAACGTTTATCTAACTTGGTTAGTTTGTTGCAGATATGGCTACGGTAGCTGGTGCTGGAGGTGCAGGAGGAGACGATGGTGATAACCAACGTCAATTCTTCCCGGGTCACAATATGTACATTACACTTGACCCGGAAGCGAGCGGCGTTGAGGATTACCGCGAGATTATTACTTTCCTCATACGCTCGAGGATTTTTCATGCCATCACAAACACTCTGCCGATATCTCTACCAAATATCGAAGACTTCTGGCAGACGGTAGAATACGACTGTCGTGTCGAGCCCCCGGTCATGAGAGCGACTGTGAACAATCAACAAGTTCAGTTCAATTCTGAACAGATCCGGGTGGCGCTACGGTTTGGAGAGGAGACTCGAGACGATCCAACTGAGTTTGTCGCTCCCTTTCGTGATGGAGCGTTTCTCCGAATGGGCTACTCTGGTCCATTAGGTGATACCCAGAGGAGGAAGGGTTTCCTTCTAGATCAGTGGCGCTTCCTCATGCACGTTACGATAGTTTGCATGTCTGGGAGGAAGGCGGGCACTGATGGTATGGGTGCGACCATGCAGTCTGCAATGACTGCACTGACCTATAACAAACGTTTTAGCTTCAGTCAAATGGTCTTCTACGAGATTGACAGGCAAAGAAGGGCGATGTCTCGGGAGCGGTTCATTATGTACCCACGTTTTATACAGATGATATTGAACCATGTGGCTCCGAATCTACCTCAGCGTAGACCGATAAGATACGTGGAATCTGTGAGCAAACGTATCTTTGCTCAATGCCGCACTTCGAGTGCGAGGAGCAACCCTGAACGTCGTCCCAGGCATACTCCACTGTTTGGGTTTTTAATTAACCCAGAGTATGTTCCTGCTGGTGGGGACGAGTTCAGAGATCCTCAACCGCGACAGGCAAGAGCAACTCAAGCTGTTCCTGCTCCTGCTGTGCCTGTTGTGTCGGCTGCAGAGGATATTGATCTTGACGCTGTCTTTGGAGGTCAAGGTTATTTTGATATGGATCAAGTTGAAGAGGTGCAGGTCTCGGCTGCACAGGGTTCGGGTGTGAGTGTTACTAGAGCAGCAACTTCGATAGCTGACTCAGATTTGGATGAGATCATGGATGAGGGGAGACGGTTGATGGTGTCTCGAGAGAGAACTTTTGGGAAGAGAAAGAGAACGGAGGATGGTGAAGAGTCAGAAGAGGAAGAAGATATACATAAGCTGATAAGAAGATCAAGACGGGAAAGGACAGGTGCTGGCATGGGAGCTGGAGAGACTTCAAGGACGGTACGTTTTGCTCCGGCCGCACTGTCTGGTATGTCTATCGTTCCTTCTTCTGTACAGGTGACAAGTACAAGCGCTGCGGATGTTCCCGTGGTGGCTACATCAACGGCTGGCATTCCATCCACCACTGCTACCCAGACGTCGACTCCGGAGATCGTGTCTCTACCACCTCCAACGCTTACTCAGTCGGTGGTAGCTGCACGATTTGTGGAGTCAACGGTCGTCACTGCTGCAGGGTTATCAGGTATGGTACCACCTGCGGTTACGCCTGCTTCTGGTGTCTCGCCTACGCCTACTTCAGACTCAGAGAGAATAGCTTCACTAGAGCGGATCGTGGCAGAGCAATCTAAGACTATTCAAAGCCTAGTGGAAGCAAATCAACTACAGGCATCCCTCCTGGTTGAGCATGGGAAAGTTATAGATGCCTTGAAGGAGTTCTTGGCATCTCAGGGGGAGATGAGCTGTAAGGGCGACGAGCTCAGGACTAAAAGAAGAAATGACCGAGACGATGATCCCAATGCATCGAAAGATGCAGGTGGTGAGCTGCCAAGAACTTCTCAAGCTCTTGGTACTTCCACAGCTGAGGGGGAGTCTACCGACGCGGCTGGTGGTGATGATGTGGTGTTAGTTGAGGATGACGTGATTGATGCGCTGAAAGAGCTTGATGATGACATGTTCAGCGATGATGTGTTGTTTGATGAAGATGTGCTGCCGAGTGATGTGATTGAGAAGATCGGTGAACAGATTGAGAGTGAGATTGAGGAAGGAGAGATAGTAGTAGAAGACGTTGAACACGAGATCCCTGATGTTGAGAAAGCCGACATGAGTACTGAGATGGATGAGACTGAGTGGGAGGAGCAGCCTAGGTGGAAGGAAGGCTGTGCTCATTGGTTTATTAAGACCAAGAAGCCTGCTGTTCCAGCCATGTTCAAGAAGAGTTATAACATCAAAGGCTATGCTGAGTCGAAGAAGGGAATTATCTGTTGGATATATGATGAACAGATAAAGTTGTTTGTGGTGAAGCGTTATGATGGTATTCAATACTTCAAAAGAATGTTGAGATCTCTCAATACGTTGCCGGAATGTGAGGTGAAAGATTTGGCCAGGTTGGGCCTGATAAATAGAAGTGACAACAACATGGCAAGAGTGATTGAGAAGATCGTGTGGAAAGAAAGCATAAAAGAAAACAAGTTTGAATTATTAAAACCATAGAAGGGAAAGCTCGTGGAGGATACAGAAAGGGGATTGAGAGCAGATGGCAAGCCATGGATGGTGATGAAGTACAAACCGATCCGATGCATCAAGGAGATTCCAATGAAGACTATGCCTCAAGATGTGTTGAAGAATCTAAAATGGTGGTACGTTGATTGCCAGACTGCTGAAGCCGTGATGGAAGACGAAGACGAACAAGAAGTGCTGAGGGTGTATGATCCGATGCATCTTGTTAACTTATCGAAAGCTGATCTGCAAGTGTTGAACGAAAAGAAGATATTCTATATTCCTGCTTGGAAGGATGAAGCAAGGAAATATCAGCGAGTAGTCACGGTATGTGTTAGAGAAGGAGTGCACGCGTGAAGATACAGGATTACGAGACAAGAGCTGAAAGATCAAGATATGAATCTACTGCCAAGGGGGAGTCTGTTGGTGCATAGATGTCAGTAGTTCATATGTCTAATGTCTGTAATCGAGTCTGTAATATTGTTTGTGTATTTGTTTGTAAAAGCGAAGTTGTTGACAAGTTCGCTTAGGCGAACTTGTTAAACGAGCGAAGTTATGGACAACTTCGCCTGAGGCGAAGTTGTCGTGTATTTATATAGGTTACGGTTTAACCGTTTATGAGTGATTAGTTGATCGAGTAGTTCAGTTTACGTGTAATTCAGTGAGTCAAGTGACGTGAGGTCGTGTTGGTGCATTTTGTGACCGTCGCTATGCAATTCTGACCAGCGGAGACGCCACAGGCGAAGTTAGCACAACTTCGCCTTAGGCGAAGTTAAGAACAACTTCGCCAACGGTGAAATTGGAACAACTTCACCTGAGGCGAAGTTAGCACAACTTCGCCTTAGGCGAAGTTAAGAACAACTTCGCCTACTGGCCCAAGCCCAAGCCCGTGAAGTTTTTATCTATATATTTATGTGTCTTGTGTAGGTTTGTATCCAGAAATCAGAGTATTGTGTGTTACAGTTTATTTGTCTAAAGAGAGACCGAGAGTGAGAGTCGTGTGGGACAACCCGAGGTAGAGCTCACCTCGGGTCGGCCGTCATTTGTTTACGAGTTTGGTATGTAATTCGTTTTGATTATTATATAAGAATCTGCAGATTTGTTTATCCCGTTCTTGTATTTGTTCGTGTACGTGTTTGTGTTCTTTATCTATACACCAATAAACGAGTCTAGGAGGATTCCGCACTCCTAGACCTCGTGCGGATCTCGTATCGATCGGCGACGTCCCCCGGGGGACCTACAAGTGGTATCAGAGCCTTAGGCTCTTATGCTATGGTTCGAGATCTGCGTTTTGGTGTTTCTGGCACGTTTCTGTGCGTTTCTGGCCAAACAGCGCCGTAGGCGAAGTTATTGTTCATCAGGCGAAGTTGCCGTCACTGTTCGTAGGGTTTCAGCGAAGATATAAGGTCTGGCGAAGTTATGAACAGGCGAAGTTGACTTTAGGCGAAGTTGACTTCTCGGCGAAGTTATAGCCAGGCGAAGTTATGGACAGACGAAGTTAACTTTAGGCGAAGTTAACGAGAAAAAAAAAAGTATTTTGGTGTTTTCGTCTGTATGGCCAGGTGTACACGATTATTGTGAGACCGGAGATGTTGTTCCGTCAACGAGTGAAACTTGTTATCTCTGGGTCTTACGTGTGAACAAATACGTGTCAACTCTGGATATGGAGTTGAGTTTGTGAATGGGATATTGATTGAAACTGGATATTGACACATATTTGGGTGTTTGTGGGCAATGAAATTGTTGTTGTTCGAGGTGACCAATTGAAGAAAGTCAAATTGAACTGAAGGTTTTTGTCATTACTGGATTGCGGTCAGAGCATATTATTTATGTTACTTTCAAGACGTTCGAGAATTGGATCCTGAAACGTGATGCTTATTTATTAGAGTGAAAATTCTGGAACAAGTTGGATTTAATCTGGAACTAAAGTGTTTATGTTCTTGATCGTTATCCCTGGTGATTGAAGATGCTTCGGATTAATTAATGGTCATGTGTTAGATTCTGTCAAGGTGGTTTTGTGATGAAATTGATCACTTGATGTTGAGTAGTTGAAGATTAAACCTTATCGTATGCCGACGAGTTGGTGAAGTTGTGGAGGAAGCCCAACTTCACGTGTTGGTGAAGTCAGATGGACTCACGTGATTGGTTGAGATGATCTATTGGCACGAGGATGCATGCATTTCAAAGACCTCAATCGTTATAGTCGGAGAAGCTTACACTGAAGGGGAGATCTGATATGGAAGACGCTGGGTGATTGGTAGATTTGTGAAGCTACATGACAGTTTCAGACACGGCTGGTTGAAGGGCAAACAGAAGATCATCAGTTAAGAGGGAGTCTGTTGGTGCATGTTTTGTAACAGATGATCTTTCGTGTTTGTTAGAATTGAGAGCAACGGTCAAAGGGGAGACTGTTGGTGCATTTTGTGACCGTCGCTATGCAATTCTGACCAGCGGAGACGCCACAGGCGAAGTTAGCACAACTTCGCCTTAGGCGAAGTTAAGAACAACTTCGCCAACGGTGAAGTTGGAACAACTTCACCTGAGGCGAAGTTATAACAACTTCGCCTTAGGCGAAGTTAAGAACAACTTTGCCTACTGGCCCAAGCCCAAGCCCGTGAAGTTTTTATCTATATATTTATGTGTCTTGTGTAGGTTTGTATCCAGTAATTAGTGTGTGTTTTGAGCAGTTTGTTTGTTTAGAGAGAGTAAGAGACAAGGAGAGTCGTGTGAGACGACCCGAGGTAGAGCTCACCTCGGGTCAGTCGTGTTTTCTGTTTATGTTCTGTATGTCTCGTGGTTGATTATTATATATAAGAATCTGCAGATTTGTTTATCCTGTTCTTGTATTTGTTCGTGTATTTGTTCGTGTACGTGTTTGTGTTCTTTATCTTTACACCAATAAACGAGTCTAGGAGGATTCCGCACTCCTAGACCTCGTGCGGATCTCGTATCGATCGGCGACGTCCCCGGGGGGACCTACAGGTCGAGAGGCTGTAAGTATCACGGTTCAAGTTATTAATATAACGTGTGTTTGTTCGTATCGTGTTCGTGTGTTTGTGAGCTTGTATTCTACGTCCGTAACGATCTACACAGGGATTCCGCACCTGTGTATATCGGGATATCTCTTGTGATCCGTCCAGGGAACCTACAATCTTACAGCCTAGTGTTCGGATCAGAAGCTGTAATTCCAGCTGAAGTTGGAGTTGTGACTCAAAGAACACTCAACATGGATCTCGAATCAAACAACAATGAGACCATGTTGAATTTGCAACTCCTTGAAGAAGTTCGTGATCAAGCCGCAATTCAAGAGGCTAAGTACAAGCAGAAAATGGAAGCTTATTACAATATAAGAGTGAAACATTAACGTTTCAAGCCTGGAGACCTTGTACTCCGAAACAACGAGGCCATCAAGAAAGAAAATCAAGGAAAGCTTGGCCCAAAGTGGGAAGGACCATACACAATCCTTGAAGCTCACAATGGTGGATCCTACAAGCTGGCCTACACAGAAGGCAAAAAGCTTCCAAGACACTGGAACGGCAAAACCCTTAAAAGGTTCCATGCCTAGTCAAAGTCTTAAAAAATGTATTTCAAGAGATGTATAATTCTCCTTTTTGTGAACATCAACCTCTTGAATGAATGGTAAAGTTTTTGTCATAACTTTTCTTTACTATCCTATAATCAGGTTGAGAACCTAGCAAGAAACTGCATGGCAAGGCCATGTAAGGGGATGAGCTCCCAGGCCACATCGCTCAATAGGTTCAAGGGTTAAAAGGACCTATATAAGGGGTGAGTTCCTATGTCAATCCAACTCCATGAGACTTAGAAAAATTTTCAACTAAAACTTGTCTCATAGACGGGTCTGAACAGCCTACATCAATTCGTTCCTTAAGCTTTGAAAAAGTTTATGAAACAAAAACATACACTAAGTAGTGATACAAAGGATAGTCAACATGTGCTTTTTACCTAATGAAGCCTTGAAGCTAAAGTGACTGCAACACTAAACTTCTTAAGGAAAGTTAGTTAAAATCACATCAAACTAACAAGACAAGCAACCAATACACAAATACATAGAACATCATAGTTCATAAACAAGGCCATTCCAAGGCCATAACTAACAGCATTCATACATAATAAGCCAATTAAGGCTAAACAAGGAAATCACAAGGATTCCCAAGAAAATGTTCAAAGTGCCAAAAAGGCCAAACACAACCACAAGGTAGAAACTTTAAGAGTTTCATGCCAAACCTACATTGTTTAAGATTACATAACATTGTTTTAAGGTGCTAAGAAAGCTACGAATCAAGTATTTAAACATCAGAAATAGGCTTCAAAGTACTAGCCTTACCACCCTTAACACTTTTACCCTTCTTGGACTTCTTGACTTGTGGGGCAACATCAGCAACAACCAAGCTTTCGAGGCTTGCAACATGAGATCCGTCGCTGCACCCAAATAAAGTTTCTTCACTGTCACCAGAATGGGAGCGCTTTTTCGACAAGGACTCGAGCACCTCTCTAACAGCCTTCTCATCGAGGGCGGCTGGCTTCAAACCCTGCAACACAGAAAGATGCTTACCAAAGCATGATGACACTTCACCCATATAAGGGTAAGTGAGCCTCTCCATGGCATGAACCGAGTCCATAGAAAGCTTGTAAGCATCGCGGTTGAACAGGGGAGATTTCTCAATAGGCTAGCCAGACTCGTGATAGCTACAACCGGCAACGAAGCCCAAATGCTTACCATGGGCCAACAGCTTCGTGTACACACCGCCCAACACTGAGTTGAATTCACTAGAATGAAGCAAATAAGCCACAACCTGTTGAGACCCATGTTCAATTAGCCACTTGTTGTCATCAGAGTTCCGGGTGACCGAAGCCTAGCCTTCTTTCTCCATCTCAAAAGCCCTTCTCTGCACCTCAAAGGTTTCCCGATCAGCATCCAACTTGGCCCTATCAGCCTCCATGGCTTTCTTCAACCCTGCCAGCTCAATCTCATGACCGCGAGACAACTCATTAATCTTCTCAACATAACCTTCCCCTTTCCTCAAAAAATTAATCTCATTCTTCATCTCCATCATAGAAGCTTTCATTCCCTCCTTCTTTTTCATAAACTCCTCATACTCCTCCATCCCTTTTCGAAAACGAATAACACCCTCTGCCAAAAGGGCAGAAACGTTACAAGAATTCAAAATCAGCCTGGACAAAAGGGAATCACCCTCCATCTTGGAAATAGTATCACGAACCCCTAGAGGAGGGAAATTGGCTAACGCGTCATCACACACTTCGGGATCTTTGAAGCAATCCCCAACCTTGACACTCCACTCTGGCACATAAACCGCATTGCCATCCAACCCTAGAACCACATACATCGCAGCTTTCTTCCCAACCGATTTCCCTTTCTTAGAAATCACCAACCCCTGCTCCTTCTCAACTTCCACAGTTGGACTTGGTCTTCAGAAACCTGAATATCATCACTACTTCAACTGGTTCACGAGAAGATGAAGTGCCAACAGACTTCAGCAAACATCGTGTGGAACGGCGGGTAGAAGATTTCGGAACAGCGGTCTTGGTGAACCCTGTAACATTTGCAACCCCAGCATACTCAGCATCCTCAAATCGACCCTCCTTCCCTCGAACAACCGAATCCTCCCCAACAGTAGCCGCAACATCAGTAAACACAACATCCGAAGTGTCATCACTTTTCAAAAAGTCTAAGGCAGACATAACTACAAAATACAAAGGAAAATCATCAGCAAACACATCGACAAGATAAAGCAAGTACAGGATAAACAAATGCATACCCTTATCATCCCTCATAAGCACGGGATCCCGATTAGGCTTATCCTAAAGTTTGCTAATTCCTAATAACACGAGAAGGTGTTCGGTAAAAGGACGAAGACGTGACGGACACTCCCTAATACGTTTCAAAAACAAATCGTTCAAATCCGATTCGGAAGGCTCAGACTCGTTTAGAACGGCCTCGGGTTGTCTCCAAACGGGTTTAAACGGAAGGATAGAATAGGAAACAAAGAAAAAACGGTCTTTACAAGAACTGAGGGTCGTAACCGCCGAAGAAACCAAACACGTTTCAACCTTTGTGTGTTCAAAAGTGTACCAATCATCGTTCTTTCCTAAACGAAAGAAACAGCGAAAACTCAACAACGAAGGGTCATAACCTAGGGCTCTACACAAAACCTCAAAATGAAACACCCTAGCAAGCCCTAAAGGATGGATTTGACCGAACAATATACGGTAATATTCCAAATCATTCAAAACGAAAAATGAAAACGGGTGTCGGAGATTGGAAAATTCAAAGTGACGGAAATATAAAGCAATTAAGCCCGCCGGACAACGATCAATCGAAGAATCGACCGGCGGAGCAACCGGTTTGTACTTTAACCCTCTTCCCTATTCAATACAGAACGATTCAACCTCTTCTTGGGTTAATCGGGAAAAACTGATCGAAAGATCCTTTTTGGAAACCATAATTTTGAAGAAAAGTGAAGGATCGAAACTAACCTGGTAGTGGATTGAATAAAACTTGAAGGTGTTTATGGTGGAAATTGTTAAAGAAATCTGGAAGAAAGTGAATAGTTATCCCATTGATAACTATTAATGAAAAAGCAGTTGTTGGAAACCGCAATCTGACAGTTACAATCACATCAACTGTCACATCAATAATTCAAAAAACAACCAAAACTGAACAAAGCTCCGAAGCCCACAAGCCTTGAAGCCTTTAAGCAATAAACAAAATGTGCAAAAGTCAGAAGCCCTTTGAGCTTCCCTCTCAAATCCCTCTGACTTGGGGGCTGATGACGGGGGTAGCCCAAGGAAATAAAAAAATGGCTGGAACATATTAACGCTAAAAGGGTTAAAAGGTTAAAAGCTTCAATTCCCGCCCAAACTTATGTAAATAAGTATCCACGTGCTACAGTACGATGTCACATCACTGTTCACATCCTTGTCCCCTCTGAGCAAAGGACATATTCAGATAAAGTATTATTACTTTATCTATGGACCATCGGTCCAAACCTTCCCGCCCATAAAGGTCAACTCTCTATGCAAACAAGAGGCTAACTAGTTTAGTTAACTGGACTAAAAGGCTTATATCTCTTCACCTATATAAGAGATGCTTAGTCACAAACAAGAACACACCAGATTTGGGCGGATAACATCATCTCCCTAATCTTCTCTTCTCTCTTAAGAAATATACACTTTGCTTATTTCTTTCTTACTTCACAAATATCATAGCTTCATCTAAGAACCGATTCCTAACATCACGGTTCTTGATCTTCGGTGAGCTATAACAACAAACAACTAACTAGTGAACCTCCTTCTACGTTTTGCAAACGTAGAGACACCACGACCTGCGTTAGGCTAACCTGAACCCTTGAAGCCTTTTAGCCTAGCCAGTCCATTCACTATCAATGGTCTTATCTTTGTTGTAGCAACATATGTGTTGTAGGATAATGATAATATTGTTGAACCAAGTCATAACTGATTCTATTGGTGGCTTTTGAAAAGCCATAAAAATGAAAAGTCATAAAAATTTGTTCTGTGTTAAAGGACGACAACAAGTACAATGCAAATAGAGGCGCGCATTTGAATATCAAGCGTGCTGAAAAGGCGAGAATTTTAGTGAACAAAATTCCAAGTATTTATGATTCTTTATTAATAGGTTATAAGAATTAATAAACCGTGTAACCGAAATATCTTAATCCAAATGAATAATAAACAATATTCTCTTGAATGGCTTATAACAAACAATCAATTATTAATTAACAAAAAGATCTAAGGCCCAAGTTAATTATTTTGGGCCAAAATTTCTTTATCAACCCAAAAATTTCATGCCTAAATGTTAAGACCGAAAAAGCCAGAACCCAATTCAACCCATACCGGAAAATTCGAAATCGAACGGTTTCGGTTTAAGCCCAAAAGTATAGTAAACAATTAATTATTAATTAACAAAAATATATAAAATTAATTATTTTGGTTAGTTTTTTTAGCCCAAATGGTAAAACTGAAAAAACCGAAACCAAACGGTTTTTCAAAACTCAAAAGACTGAGTTTTGTTTGAGCGTAGAAGTATAATAACAATTTGTAATTAATTAACAAAAAATAGATCAAATTCATCATTTCTTGCTAGTCCTTTTTGGCCCAAAAAGGTCATGCCCAACTGGTAAAACCACAATTACCCAAATCGAACTGAACCTAAACCGAAAACGAAATGGTTTTCAGAAACTCAAAAACCGAATGAAGAAACATGGAATGGATCCGGGTAAGATCCAAGTCGATATTCCCCAAACTTCGAGATGAATGAACCAACGCCTTGATCTTCTTCTCCAGTAGCTCGAGATCTGCCATATAAAAGTGGGGGAGTGGAGGTGACTGCTTAGAGTTTCCTCTTGTTTACAGACACAAAAATATGTTGGAGGCCAAGGTCCAAAAGAAGGTCCTTCAAATGAAGGATGAAGGCTCCTTATATAGGAACTCCATGGCTACCATCGTGAAACCCTAACCTTTATTGTGCCAGGCCCGGTTAGGGGTTACCTCCACAAACCCCCAGCCCAATGGGCCTAGTTAGTACACAATAATAATAATGTAATTAACATAATACATAATGTAATAAATACAAGGTCGTACCGGTATCAGTACGATCTTTTATTTATTGCATTATGTATTATGTTAATTACATTATTATTATTATCTACTAACTAGGCCCATTGGGCTGGGGGTACGACCTTTTATTTATTACGTTATGTATTATGTTAATTACATTATTATTATTGTCTACTAACTAGGCCCATTGGGCAAGGGGTACGACCTTTTATTTATTACATTATGTATTATGTTAATTACATTATTATTATTATTGTCTACTAACTAGGACCATTGGGCTGGGGGTTTGTGGAGGTAACCCCTAACCGAGCCTAGCACAATGGTACGACCTTTTATTTATTACATTATGTATTATGTTAATTACATTATTATTGTCTACTAACTAGGCCCATTGGGCTGGGGGTACGACCTTTTATTTATTACATTATGTATTATGTTAATTACATTATTATTATTGTCTACTAACTAGGCCCATTGGGCAGGGGGTACGAACTTTTATTTATTACATTATGTATTATGTTAATTACATTATTATTATTATTATTATTATTATTATTATTATTATTATTATTGTCTACTAACTAGGACCATTGGACTGGGGTTTGTGGAGGTAACCCCTAACCGAGCCTGGCACAATAAAGGTTAGGGTTTCATGATGGTAGCCATGGAGTTCCTATATAAGGAGCCTTCGTCCTTCATTTGAAGGACCTTCTTTTGGACTCTTGGCCTCCAATATATTTTTGTGTCTGTAAACAAGAGGAAACTCTTAGCAGTCACCTCCACTCCCCCACTTACTCTCTCACTTTTCTATGGTAGATCTCGAGCTACCGAGGCGTTGGTTCGTTCATCTCGAAGATCGGGGAACATCGACTTGATCCGACCCGGATCCATTCCATGTTTCTTCACCGAATTTTCAGTTTTTGTTTTGGTTGGAGCCCAAAACCGACCATGCACATACCTACTGTTTTACGAGGTAACTTAACACGTGTCGGTTACCCCCAGCTCTTGTTGACACGTTGGTAGTTGTAACATGGCGTAAATAACCCTATATAAATTTAGCTAAATATACTAACTTCATAAGAACAGGGACCAAACTTGGAAATTCGGAAAAATCTATCCATCGCGATACGCGATGGGATAGGCACTAAGCCCATCGCGTAGCGCGATGAACTTGTACAACAACCCAAATATGGGCGGCGTAGCGATACGCTACGGCCTGATCAACAAGGTCATCGCGTATCGCGATAACCATGCTGAGTCACTGGACACGTGTCCAACCACATGTCAACATGTGGCACGATATGATAGGCCATTTGTCACGAGCTGGTAAGGCGGCGACATATTGTGGCGTTGCGATACGCGACGCGGTTGAGAGGAACCCATCGCTTATCACGATGGGGCACCATAAACGCCTATAAAAGGGGGAGACGGGTATGAGGCTTTCTCATCCCAATTTCACCTTCCTTTACACACACTTAGCATAGAAAGGCGTGCCTTATTGCCGTTGTGAGACGACGTGCCATTTTCTTGAAGTTCGTGCAAGTAACGAGGTTATAAATGAATAGAAATCATATAAGTGAGTAGATCAAGATCCTACCGTCAAGTTTTCTTAGTATTATCATTCCAAGTATCTATACTAAGGTAGGAGTTATGTTTTAGTTATTCAAATTATAGCTTAGATATCAATCGAAGCTATGGCCTTTAACCTTGAAAGTACTTTATAAAACATTCGCATTCATAAATGAGTTTTCATATATGTTACTTCATAGCAAAGTTGTAAGGTTCCGTTACCGGTGCCTCACATTTGGACGTTGGATTTACTCATAAACGCGGTTCTAAATATCAGAGTTAATAAAAACTTTCGGGGAATAATATAAAGGTCAACCATTCATTACAAACATCCACAACTTGTCTTTCAAAAACATAACATAAAGCATAGTATTTCAAACATCACGACATATCTCCAGATGCCAGCCTCTTCGGATCCTGCCATGTGTCTTCCTCAAGCCAACTGCCTCAGTCGATTAGCCTGCGTGCATACTAAAAGTCAGCTACGCTGAGTGAGTTCTAGTTAATCATATAGCATTCAATACATTCATAACTACGTACTTCCATACGTACTTTATACTTTCATAATTCATTCATAATATACATACTTACCTTCATACTTTATTCTAAATTCTACTTTACATTATTCTATTATTCCTCGGATTTTATTAGGGTCTGGTCCCTTTTCTGCATTGAGTATTATTAGGGCTCAGTCCCTTTCTGCCTCGAGATTTATAGAGGGCTCGGTCCCTTTTCTGCCTCGGATATTATTAGGGTCCGGTCCCTGTCTACTTTGAGTATTATTAGGGCTCAGTCCCTTTCTTCTGTAACTGACTATCTCTTACATTCATTCATAACATGCATACATATCATTCGTACATTATACATAACATTATACCTTGACAGTACATTCAATATCCGAAGATCGTTCACGTACCGACAAGCAATCATTTATACATAATCATATAAGGCATACAATTACATATCATTAATTAATTTGCTACTTAAAAGTTCAAGGGCTTCTTTGTAATTAAATCATTCTTTTTCTAAGTTCAGGGACCATTCTGTCATTTATCAAACTTCTGATTCGTTACTTGGTTCTTAACGAATTGGCTTATCCTAGCGAACTAGTTCTTGTAACGAATTGAAACCTTTAACGAACTGGTTATTTAAACGAATTCGATTTATAACGAACTGGACTCTTAATGAATCAGTCCATATAGCGAACCGGTCCAAGTAGCGAGTTGGACCCTCTAATTCGTTATCTCCTTTAACGAATGACTATAACGAATTGGGGCAAATTTGTTATCTTTTCCTTAACGAATCTGGATAAAAACTAAAGCTAGTTCGTTAATCTTTCCTTAGCGAATCAGCTGACGAATTGCCTCTAGTTCGTTAATCCTCGGTTTACGAACTAGGTTTAGGTCAGAGAATGTCAGAACATTCTCTGACATTCCCTTAACCTAGTATATTTTCCGGCGCCGTCGCCGGAAAAACGCGGTTTCGTCGGAAAAACGAGTTTTGACTCGTTTTTCACCGTTTTTCGCCCCGTTCGATCCAGATCTGAGCTAGGGTGACCCCTAAGCTCATCTTAGGTTCGGTTTATACCCGATTCCACCCGGATCTCGTGTGTTGAGTCAAGATTTGACACAAAACTGATCAGACGGAAAATTGGAATCTTCTCAGCCTCCTCAGAATTCGCTAAGTATGGATCCGGGCACACCTTAGACCTCCGAGCATACTTTTACTTAGCCGGGCACGATATTTTGTCTATCGGGCAAGGTTATCTTCACTAAGTCTTCTTTATTGAATGTCCAAGCAGGGTTTGCTAATTAGTAAGTTACCGGGTATGGTTCACTAATATATGCAAGTCCGGGCAAGGATCACGTTATCAAGCAGGTTTGTTCTTCATAGCCAAGTAAAGTTCACTTCCGAGTAAGCTTTAGGCTAACCAAGCTCAAGAAACCAAGTATTTGGAGATCGGGCAAGGTATTCATTAATAATGATGGTCCAGGTATGCCCAGTGTCTAATGAAGTATCACAAGTATCATCGGGCAGGATTCAACTCTAGCAAGGTAAAATGCCTCCGAGCACACTTTGCTAATAATCTTATTCCAGGCAAGGAGTTGATAGGACCATTGAAGAACAAGGTTGCTCGTAAGGATTTATCGGGCAAAGTCTGATAAAGCTAAGAAGATTGAAGTCTACCCGGTGTTGGTAAAATACTCTTCAAGTAAAGTCTACCCGGAAACTGATCCCGAGCACACTTCTATGTTACCAAGTTATGAAGGATGGCCGAGTATACTCGGAAAGATAAGATTGATGCAAAGCCTACCCGGAAGACTTGTTTTACACTTAGAATATTTCTGAATATGTAATTTGAATATGTATTATCGGGTAGGGTTTCTAGAAGGAATGACAGCTGTCCACAGGTGTCAGGCCTATAAATAGAATAATTTAGGGCACACCTGGAGACGGACACAGACAAAAAACACAACAAGGTAGACAATCACATTTATCAAGAAAGAATTTTATGTGTGACGGCTGAAAACATTCCTTATCAAGAAACCCTAAAACGATTATCCACTTTGTATGATTCATTTATTTAAATGGAAATCTTTTGAGTAAATCTTGTTTGTGTTGATTACCTTTGAATACATTTTAAGCAACCATATGTTTGTTATTGATTCCGCCTTTAACAAACGGTGAACTTTCTAAATATAGCAACCCGTCATTAACTCCCTTGTCATCACATCTATTTGTGTGAGTTATGACATGATTTGAGTAAGATCCAGCTGAAATCGGGGACCTGACAAGTGGTATCAGAGCTTGTTGCTGCTAGTTTGGAAAGATTCTTATTGCTGATTGAAGATTTGAAGAAAGATGAAGTAAGCAGACCACTGTTCCATTGATTCGTGACATCAGCAGCTCTGTTCTTCATTTTTCTTCCAGATCTACAATATACCGGTGTTTTCTCTTCCATATTTCAATTAAAGCTTTAATCTTTATATCTAAATCTTGCTCTAATCATATCAGACACATCAGATCTGAACAACCTGTTTTCAGATCTGATTATTTTTAAAACTTTGATTTTTACTAAGAAACTGATTTTTTAAGTCTTTGAAAATGTCTGGATATGAGGAACAAGAGGTGTCTACTAACAAGATACCAAGATTGTATGGACAGGAAAACTTTACCAAGTGGAAAGTGCTTTTTGAAGCAGCAGTGTGCTACAATGATGTTGATATGTGGAACTCCATCAAGAATGGTCCACAAGCTGCAGCTGAAGAAGGTGCAAATACAGCTGGAACTGCAGCTCTAAGAGAAAGAATGAGAAAGGTGGATGACAGAGCCTTAGCTATGATTAAGCTAGGACTGTCTTGGGAGATTTTAACCAAGGTGGCACATCACACAACTGCCAAGCAAATGTATGATGCCATCCTTGAGAAGTATGAAGGGAATACTGAACTGAAGAACATAAAGAACCAAATATTGAAGCAACAATTGGAAAGGTTCAAGTATAAGGAAGGAGAAAGGTTAAAATCAATACTAGAACGCTTTCTAGGTATTGTGAATGAGTTGAGGACAACTTATTATGTCATGACTGACTTTGATTTAAACACAAAGTTACTCAACTCAATGCCAAAAGAATGGTATACTGCTTGCAAGTTCATCCTTCAGAAGCATAATTTCAATGACTTGAAATTGGATGATGTGATATGCTTCCTTCAGGCTGCAGAACTGGAGATGATAGAGAATGAAATGATTAAAGAAGAAAGACCCTGCTTCAATGTTTCAAATGCATTGATTGCACCCATGGGAAATTTGACTACCAAGAGTCAACAACAAATTCCCATTATTGAAGAACCAGTTGAGCACAATGTTGATACTCCAAAGTCTTTTATTGGTGGTAGCACAAGTAATCAAGGAAATCAGTAGAGATTCAATGTGCAACTGATTGATGACAATGATACTGCCTCAATGGCAAGTGGGAATGTACCTCACTCTAGTGGTGGAAATGGTCAAAGCAATGAAACACAGGCATTGCTGTCTATGTTTACTGATTCATATAATGCATTTGTTGCAAAGAATCTAATTCACACAAGTGTGGTATAAGATGATTTAGAGCAAATTGATGCAGATGATTTAGAAGACATGGATTTGAAGTGGCAAGCTGCCATGTTAGCTTTGAGAAGTAACAGGTTGTATAATAGAACTGGCAGATCTCTGATTTCTAGTCCTAATGAGAGGATTGGATTTGACAAGTCAATGGCAATCTGCTACAATTGCCAACAGCCAGGACTTTTTGCAAGAGAATGCAACTTGCCAAGGATATCAGATGAATCAATTCCAAAATCAACAACCAAGAGGTCAGCAGCAATACCAGCAGAATCAGCAAAGAAACAACAACCAAAATTTCAACAACAACTTCAATCCCAACAACAATTACAATCCCAACTTCAACAACTTTCAGCCTCAAATGAATAATCTTAATCAAGGGGTGCATCATAATCAAGGTTTTCAAATGAACAATAATCAGAACCTTCAAGCAGTTCAAAATGTTCCAAATAACACTGTTCCAGCCAACCAAAATCAACCAAGAAACCAAGGAAATGTGGCAGTTACTACACAACATGAAGGTAACTTTGATTGGAGCAATCATGAAGAAGACATTGCAGATGATATCAAGAGAGAAAATATGGCATTCATGGCTATAATTGAGAAAGAAACTGCATCTTCATCTCAGGTACAATTTGCTCCTACTGTTGATTTAAATGAACTTATCAATGAATTGAAAAAAAAAGTAGGCAAGCTGGAAAGTGAGTATTTTAGGAAACAAAGTATCATCAATACATATGAGGCAAGTGAACTGATAAGTGAGGAAAGAATGAAAAGTTTGTAAGAGGACTGTATAAACAGCTACAGAGCCCAGAAAAGGTTCACAACTGAAATAGATGGGTTGAAGAAAATGGTTATAGAAGAAAAGGTACAGAACACAAAACTACAAGCTGATAATGATTTTTTGAAGAACTTGATCTCCACTGAAAACATCTGTGGAATTTTAAATCAAGTTAAGGAAGAAGACAAGTACAAAGCAGTACCACCACCATTCAACAACAACTTTATGCCAAAAGTTGATAAAGAGAAAAGAAATGCATATCTACAACAATTCATAGATGCTTTTCAAGACAAAAAAGAACTTGTAGATTTGTATAAGAATGTTGAGGTTTGTGAAGAAGGAGAGTTTGTTGTGAAGAAAGAATTGAAAGAAGAAAAGTCAATTGGAGTTCAAGTCTCTGAAGATGACCTTGATTCAATTGATTTGGATCAAGATGACTTGAGTGATTTGAGTGTTCAAATTACTGAAGAGGAAATCAAAGCTGCTGAAAGAGGAAGAAAATACAAGAAACCAGAGTCTGTTGATCAACTTCCAAAGTATCCACCAGTCCCACCAAGAATGAAGAAACAAAATGATTAGATGGAAAGAGAACAGGTATGTTTTGACATTTGTGAAAAGAAGAAGATAAGCTATAATGCAGTCAGGCCACCAAGCAAGGCTGTGTTGGAAAGGATAAAGCAAAACAAAAAGTAGAGAATAACTGAAGAAGTTGAATCAGAAAACTTTATTCCAGTTTATCTAGTCTTCTCTAGTCATGAAGTACTGCATGTTGGAGAAGTAGAAACTATGGAAGAATATGAAAAGAGACAGTCAAGGGTTAGAGAAAGCAGTGATGAAGAACCTATGATTATGGAAAAGGTTAACTTTGTCAAAAGCAAACTTGACAGACAGGATATCAAGATTGAGGAGTTTGTGCCTTTTTCAATTGATTTTGATGATTTAAAGAATCAGAAGACTCTAGGAGTCAAGACACCTAAGCCAAGTGAAAGGTTCAAGAAACCAAAAGAATATGAAAAATTTAAAGGCAAGGTATGGTGCAAGAAGTGTGATGAATATGGTCATCACACAGACTCATGCAAGGAGAGATTGAAATTTCAACCATTTCATGTCCCAGATGGAACAAAGTTTGGTCAAGACTTTTTCCTGTACAAACAGAAGTATGATGTATATCTAGGAAAAGGAAAGGTGTGTGGAAATGAAACCATGAACAGAGAAGAAAATAAATCTGAAAAGGAGACAAGGATTGAGAAGAAAGCTGGAGTAAAGACAAAGAAGCAAGTGACAGAATCAGCAAGGAGAAGTAAATCTCCTAAGAAGCATGAGAAATTGACCAAAAAGAACTATCAGCCATTGAGAATCAAACAAGATACTCAATCAGTCAAATCTGATGAATCTCAAGAATCATCAAGCAGTGAGAAGACAAGAAGAAAAGGTGCATATCCTAGAAAGAAACCAATAGAACTCACTGTGATGAGAAGTTTTTGCTAAAACATGGATATGAACCACATGGTTTCCTTTGGAAACCCAAGACTGAAACTAAAGTTGAGATAGTTGCTAATGTGAGAGACTACTCTGAAAAGAAAGATTATGTGATCAAAGAATATAACACTGACTCAGCTGAATTACAGACCTCAACTTCACTTGTTAAAACCCCAAGAGAGTGTGGTTATGAAACTGATAATTCAGACAACTTAGAAGTCAATCATGAAGATTCAGAACCAACAACACTCACTTCCCAAGCTGTCAAAGAAACTGAAATTGATGAGCCGCAAGCTGTAGAAGCTTGCACTTCATCACTCAACTAATCAAACTCTTTCTTTTGTGCAGGAACAGTCCACTCCTCTAAATGAAATATGGTATATGGATAGTGGATGTTCTAGGCACATGACTTGTGACAAAAGATCACTTGTTAATTATGAAGAAAAGTATGAAGGACCTGTAGCATTTGGGAGTGATGAAAATGGTGGAAAGAATGTGGGGAAAGGAATCTTAACAAATGGAAAGGTTTCTTTTGATAATGTGTTTCATGTTGAAGGTCTTCAGTATAATCTACTGAGTATATCACAAATGTGTGATAAGGGACACAAAGTCAGTTTTGATGATTCCCACTGTTTCATATTAAAACCTGAGTTTGTCATTCCACCTGAAATGATTATGATGATGGCACCAAGAAATGGCAACTTGTATGAACTGAATATTAAAGAAGCTGTTTCAAGAGGGGGTGCATGTTTTGTTTCCAAAGCCACTGAAAATGAGTCCAAATTGTGGCATAGGAAACTGTGTCATGTGAACTTAAAGAACATGAATAGACTTGTCAAAGGTGAGCATGTCATAGGATTACCTACAAGAGAGTTCAAATTGGAAGATCATTGTAATTCATGTCAAAAGGGAAAACAACAAAAATCTACTCATAAGCCTAAGCTCATCAATTCAATTGATCAAATACTTGAATTACTTCACGTGGATCTTTTTGGTCCTATGAGTGTGCCAAGTTTAGGAAAGAAAAGATACTGTCTTGTGATCATTGATGACTATTCAAAATATACTTGGGTTTATTTCCTAAGTACCAAAGATGAGACTGCAGAGTTGATTAAGGGTTGTGTTACAATGATTGAGAACAAGTTGAATAAGAAGGTTAAAATGATGAGAAGTGACAATGGTACTGAGTTCAAGAATGGAGTTATGCAAGAATTTTTTACATAAAAGGGAATACTTCAACAATTCTCAGCTCCTAGAATTCCTGAACAAAATGGTGTTGCAGAAAGAAGAAATAGAACTTTAATTGAGGCTGCAAGAACCATGTTAGCAGATGCTAATCTGCCTGTTACCTTTTGGGATGAAGCAATAAACACTGCTCAGGGTGCTTGTAAACAAAAGGCATAACAAGACTCCATATGAAATATTCCACAACAGAAAGCCTTATATCAAGTTTTTCAAGCCCTTTGGATGTAAAAGTTTTCTTTTGAACACTAGAGATTATTTGAACAAGTTTCAAACAAAGTCTCTAGCTTGTTTCTTTGTTGGATATTCTACACACTCAAAAGCTTACAGAGTATATGTGAAAGACCATTTGAGTGTCATAGAATCATCTGACATCATTTTTAATGAGAATCAATTCAATACAGTTGATGGTACAACATGGCTGTTTGGTCATGAAAAGTTAATACTTTCAAGATTTATTCTGAAGACTTTGATGATTCATTCTACAAGACCAGTTTAATTGAAGAGAAATAGTAGAAACCACTGGACTTAGAAAAATTGTGGAAAAAGGTTGCTAGAAAAGAAGAGGAATATACCTTTGTAAAGAATTCCTCAAATGATAATGTTGAACAAGCTCAAGAAGATAATCAAGATGTTCAGAATGATCAGTTCAAAATGAGGAAGGCTCAAGCAACCAAGCAAATGAAGAAGAAGCTGCATCTACTGCAAGATTTCAGCTTTTATTTGAAAGCTTAAATATTGGAAACAATGGTGCATCTTCTTCAGGACAACATAATGATGAAGCACCAGAATTTCATGATAAAGAGACTGATTTGATCATTGAAGAACCAGAACTCAATGAGTCAAATCTTGACACAACTGTGTCTACAGATATGATTGTTCAAACTCCTTATGTGGAAAAGAATCATCCTTCTGAAAACATCATTGGAGATTTGCATAAAAGAGTTACAAGAAGTCACTCATAATTTGCAAACATCTGTCTTTACACCTATTTTCTATCCCAAATAGAACCTAAGAATATTGCTCAAGCACTGAAAGACAATAGTTGGGTGGAGGCTATGCAGGAAGAACTGGCACAGTTTAGAGATCTACATGTGTGGGATCTTGTTGATAAGCCATTTGACAGATATGCAATAGGAACCAAATGGGTTTTTAGGAATAAAAGGGATGAGAGGGGTTTGGTGATTAAGAACAAAGCTAGACTTGTAGCTCGGGATGTCTTCAAGAGGAAGGAATAGACTTTGAGGAAGTCTTTGCTCCTGTAGCAAGACTTGAAGCTATCAGGATCTTTCTTGCGTATGCTGCCTCAAAGAACATTAAGGTGTTCCAGCTTGATGTTAAGTCTGCATTCCTAAATGGAAAGATATATGAAGAGGTGTATGTAGCTCAACCTCCAGGTTTTGAGGATCCTTTGTATCCAAACAGGGTGTATAAGCTAAACAAAGCCCTTTATGGATTGCATCAGGCTCCTAGAGCATGGTATGATGAGCTGTCAAATCATCTTATTGAAAATGGTTTCAAAAGAGGAGCCATTGACAAGACACTCTTCTACAAAGGAAAGGGATCAGACTTGCTCCTGTTACAAGTGTATGTTGATGATATCATCTTTGGTTCTACAAATGAACAAATGTGTATGGAGTTTAAAGGGGTAATGAAGTCCAAATACAACATGAGTTCAATGGGAGAAATGAACTTCTTTCTAGGATTACAAGTTCAACAAAAGGATGAAGGGATCTTCATTCATCAAAATAAGTATTTGTAGGACATCTTGAACAAGTTCAACTGTCGTGAGTACAAAACTGCCTCTACTCCAATGGATACCAAGGAAAATATGATTGCAGATGAAAAGGGAGAGCCTGTAGATGAACATGAATACAGAGCAAAAATTGGATCTCTGATGTATCTGACTGCTACAAGACCAGATATCATGTTTGCTGTATGTGTGTGTGCAAGATTCCAGTCAAGTCCAAGAGTCTCCCACATGAATGCTATTAAAAGTTATTCAGATATTTGAAGGGAAGACCAGATTTGGGAATTTGGTATCCAAAGAATCAATCATTTGATCTGATTTCCTACACAGACAGTGATTATGATGGCTGCAATATGAACAGAAAGTCAACATCAGGAGGATGTCAATTCTTGGGACAAAGGATAGTGTCATGTCAATGCAAGAAGCAAACAACTGTCTCAATCTCAACTGTAGAAGCTGAATATGTTGTTGCATCTGCTTGCTGTGCACAAGTTCTATGGATTTAGAACCAAATGCAGGACTATGGTTTGAATTTTCTGAACACCCCTATCCTTAATGATAATACTGCTGCATATTTTACTATTAAGAATCCAGTTCAACATTCTAAGACTAAGCACATTGAAATCAGACATCATTTCATCAGAGATTGTAGTGAAAAAGGTTTGATTGAAATGCAAAGAGTTGATACAAGTGACAATTTGGCTGACCTATTCACCAAACCACTTGATAGAACCAGGTTCAACTTTCTTTTGAAATCCCTGGGAATGATCAACTCTGATGAAATCTGATTAAGGATGTGTGCTTGGTTGTATACCTCTATGTGCTAATTGATTACTTTGTTTAGAGGTTTCACAAATTGAATGTTATGTGAATATGCTTGAGTGTGATACTGAGTATGCTATTGAATATGTGGATCGTTATGTGCTTTGACTGATTATGTGTGCAAAAATTGACATGATTGAATTGATTAATATGTTTGCATGTTTATTAGTTAATGTGTGTTTGTGATGTTAAGATAAGTAGTCTTGTTATGAATTATCTGCTAAAATGTTTATCTGACATCGCTGCTTAATTGGTTGAATATGTGTTTTATCTGATCATCTAATGTTGTTATGATAGAATAGACTTTGAATGTGTGTACTGTCTATCTGTCTTGATGATGTTATGTTTGATTAAGATTTGATTATGTGCTGCAACTATTTATGTCAAAATGTGTTTTATGACAAAATTAAGTGATAAAATGAATTTTTCTAATGAATTCTGCATAAATACTATATTTTGAACCAAAACATGAGCATGTTGTTAATGGTGTAGAGACATGATAAGACTTCAGTTCAAGCTTTAAAGAAGCTTAAAAGAGGGATTTTTCAATGAAAAGTCTCAGGTAGTTATCTTTGCTGAAAATTATGTCATTTGCTCAGTTGGAAGGACATACACCAATGTATGTTTGGTCCTGCAATCTGCAAAGATTAAAAGGATAGCGATTAACCAGAAAACTGAAAGCATTTGGGGCAATTGTAACTTGTTTCTTATTCCTTCACTTAAAATTATGTCAATAGCTCTGACTTTGAAAGGACATATATTCACATGTATGTTTGGTCCTGTTGACCACTTGTGGTCAAACAGAACAGCCATTTACCTGACAATTAAGAGAAATTGGGGTGACAGAATATTAAACTGAATATTAATGGGAAATGATAGTACATTGACTACTTAGCCAATCATATGGATTTATTAGGCTAAAAGGGCTCTTAGTACATTCATTGACATGTATGGTTGCTTTCTCATGATATGTAACATCTAAGGTGATATAAACTTAAAGAAAATGCTAAAATTTATGTGGAGTTACATTGCTGTCTATGCATGTTCCTAGATAAATCTTTTCAAATGATAGGCAGAAAAGTGATTATCCAGTCATACACAAGCCTGTTGGTCTTCGGAATGAATCATTTTTTTAAAGGAATGACAAAGAACTGATGTGAACTACTTTAATTTCAAATGTTTATTCAACATGTTCACAAATTTTTATTGAGAAAATACAAACATGAGGGTTAATTACAGAACTACAAGGGTGGGGCGATCATATAAGTCCTTTAAACATCCTGAATGAAAGGCCTGTAAGACCGACTTGCGTGGCATGTAAGTCCAACGTTCAACCTCACATATGTTTGTAGATTTGAAAAGAAATATCTTATAAATGTTTAAAAAAAATATGTTCTGTCATTAAAGTTTTTAACCAAAACCAGGGGGTCAAAGTCAAATTGGGGTGATCTAAAGAAAGCCAAATAAGCCTTGAGGATAGATAATGAGCATCAGAACACAATAAGTGTTATCCATTAAATTTTCTGCAAATTAATTGAAACTTAATCATATCACCAAAGAGATGAAAATCATGTTAAGTCTAGACCTGCTGTTGACCTGTCTTTGTAGTCATAATAATGCTGAGAATGAAGTATTGAGAAAGCTACTTAGTCAATATGATCCCATTCCTGAGATATTTTCAGTTTACAAAATGAATTTGTTTTTAAAAGAAAAATAACTGAAATTTGATCTCTAAATGCACCATTTGCTCTTAAACTATGATCTTTAAAAATAAAATTGTTCTGACAAGTGATTTAAGTCAAAAAGTGTTGCATTTTGCCTAAAATAGGTTGAATATGTAAGTACGGGTAAGGTTTGATGTTATTGAACCTTCCCAAGCACAAACTGTTTGAATATGTATTTTTGGGTAAGGTATGATATACTCAAACCTTTCCGGGTACAAAACAGTTGAATACGTGTGTATATGTATTTTTGGGTAAGGTATGATATTCTCAAACCTTTCCGAGTACAAAACAGTTGAATATGTGTTAATATGCATTTTCGGGTAAGGTTTGATGATTCATAGCCTTTCCGAGCAAGCTTTGTCATTTTTGACTAAGTTTATGATTTGCGGGCATGCTGTGAAGTGTTTACACTTTTCGGGTAAGGTACACCATTGTACAAATTTCCCGAGCAAGCTTGAAGTCTTGAAATGATTATGTGTTCTAGCTAGCCTATTAACAAGAGAAAATTGTTTCGGGCAAGCTTTGCATTTTATTTATGCTGATTGATATTCCAAGCAAACTTTGTGAACTCCTTGAGTACACCAAGGTTTGTGTGTGTGAATATGTTTTCTTTGAAATTACAAGTGTTTTCGGGCAAACTTGGTTTTCCGAATACACTTTATATTTCGGGTACACTTTTGTTCCCCTAATATACTTGGTAATTTTCAAAAGTTGATTTTCCAAGTACACTATCTGCTAGAAGTCCTTTCCGGGCACACTTTGTACTCTTGGAAGATTATTCGGGTATGCTTTGTATAAGAAGGTTGTTCGGGCACACTAACATTGTGTAGGTTGCTCGGACACACTATGTTTTCAAGCATACTTGAATGAATGTGTTACTTGATTGAATATGTGTTTAGTATGATTGATTGAATATGTTTCTGATTTTGATAGAGTTTATGTTAGATTAAGGTCTTAATTTAAATTTGAGAAATTTATATGGGGATCTTAACTGATTCCTAGCAAGAATGTTTATTTGATATTTTATACTTGATTAATTATCTTGTGATTAAGTTCTCAAGAAATCTGGTATGTCGGGTAAGCTTTCTTCATAATGTCTTGACTTTAAATTACATAGCTTAATCAAACAAGGTTTGTGATTAAAAGGGATCGGGTAACCCTTATAAAATTAAAAGAAAATGTTATCAAAAGAGGTTTAAATATTCTTCGAGTAAGCTTTGCATAAGTGGAAATATACCGAGTAAACCTTGCAAAGGATTACTTTTCCGAGTAAGGTTTGCTAAGCTTAAAATGATAAAGTGTTTATATGTTTTAAAATTGTTTTAAAATAAAAAATGGATAATGTTACTGTTTGACAGCTAATAATTCATAAAACGACAAAAAGCATTTAAAACCCACTTTCGAAAGGTATATAAGAAGGAGTTAGGCAAAATTTTCAACATTATATTTCCCTCTCTCTCTCTTTCCACTGCAACTGCTTTCTCGCTAAGAAACCTAAACCCTAATTAGTATCAGCCCTCTAATTCCGACTCGGTAAGCAACAATAATGTGTTTTTCGATCATGATTAGACTATAATGGGCATTGATTATGTATTTGTTTACTAATACTTTGTTTATGTGTTTAGGTTATAAACTTGTCGAAGAATAGATATGGCAGAAGAAGAACAGCCCAAGTACTTCTTTGAAAAGAAACACAATATGTGTGCACTTTTACAAGTCACACCTGACAATGAGCCCCTGGCACCAATGATTACATGGATGGCTCGGTCAAATGTCAGTTTTGCCCTTACAGAAAGTCCTATCATCTACATAAATCACTCACTTGATTTCTGGAGATCTGCAACACTTGTGGAAGACATCAATGGCTGAAGAATTGAAGCCTCTGTTGCTGGCCATGAGATACATGTGACTGAAAGAATGATCAGAAGATGTTTACGGTTGAATGATGACGATCATTACCACATAAACTTCAATACAGCACACCTGCTGAAAATATTTGAACAGACCATGGGATATCAAGGAACTGTGCATGAAGGACAGTTTCAAAAGGGTATGTTCCCAATGTTGTACAGGTTTCTTATTCACCATGTGATACAGGGGTTTGCTCCCAAAAAAGGATCATGGACTTTGATGAGTCATGATTTAGCAAACGCTACTGTTGGGATTATGTATGATCTACCCTTTAATTTTTCAAAAATGATCTTTGAGGGACTAGTAGCAAACTTCAAGAAGGCTGAGAGGGACAGATTCTTACAATATCCAAGGTTCTTGCAGATAATCTTCAACAGAGAATTACAAGATCTACCCACTATGGGAATTACTCACCTACTGCAAAACCCTGATACATACAAGAGAATTAAGAATCCTGGTGGTGCAAATAGATTCAATGCTGAAACTCCATTTGAGATCTTGGTTATTGGACCATGACTTGAATGTGATGCCAGTGCCTGAGTTAAGCTCAGAGAAGGAAGGAGGAGATTATGTTGAGAGTGATGAGGATGACTCTGATGATGGAGATGATAATGTTGACGGAGATGAAGGAGGAGCTAGAGTAGCTATGGAAGTTGATGCACCTGATCAGGGGGAGCAAATTGAACAACCAGGTCAACCTATTCCAACACCACCACAGTCACCATCACACATTGACCAACCCATTATACCATCACCACCACAGTCATTACCACATTATAACATCACCACCACAAACCCAAACCATTAGCCAACCTGATACATCAACCCATATATCCCCAACACCATAAATACCACCAACATCTAGCCCTATATACTCAGATCCATTCATTCCAAGCCCACATCATACACAATAACCACAACAATCTAATTACCAAACTCACACCACAACCCATGACCAAGCTGAATATGAAACATTTTCCACATCACCACGTACAACACCACCCATTGAAACTGACATGTTAACTCTGTTAAAAGAAAATGCTGAGTTGAAGAGAAGAAATGAGGAGGTGACAGAGGAGAATGTGATATTGTTAGAGAAGTTGGTACAAGCAAAACTGAGAATTCAAGCCCTGGAGCAGGAGGTTGAGAAAAACTCAGCTGCCCCAAAACAGGGGGAGAATGATAATATGCCAACTATCTCTGGTGTAGATGCTCAAACTGAAATTGTAACAACTGTGGAGACTGCAGACAGTTTAAAATTGATTATGATTGGTTATGATGATGGAGAGGAAAGTAGTGAGGAGAGGAGGATTGAAGATGATGAATATGAGGGTGACAGATCAGATATAGGAGAACAAGATTATGACTACAATGAAGAAAGAAATGATGAAATGAGAAATGTGGAAAGGGATGAGGTAAGTGTTGAAAAGAATGTTGAAGAGAATGATGGGAGAATGGATGATATTGAAAAGATAGATGTTGAGGAGAATGTAGCTGCTACTGACTTAGCTACTGATGTTTTCAATGCTACTGATGTCTTAACTGACATAGCTACTGATGTCTTGACTGATGTACAGACAGAAGTAGAGACTGAAGTAATGATTGATGAAAATTCTACTACTGAGGAGCTTATATACACTAAACCAGAAACTGATCAACAAGCAAGTTCCAAGAGAGTAGAGCATGATCCAGAACTGGAAGCACTTGAGAAAGAAATAGATGACTTTGTACAGTCTGAAGATAAGGATGAAGATTTGAATTGCTTACATGATGAAGACTTAATGGATATTAGGGACTGGGTCATACCAGAGGGTCACACTCATTACCAAGCCCTTGATATTTTCAGAATGAGAGCTGCATCAGTGATAACCAGCAGAAGGCAAGCCGCATACTGTGCATGGAAAAGACAAAATTCCTAGACTAGGCTTTTACTTTGTAATGTCTTATGACTGCCTTTTTGAATATGTAATTTTTGTTTGTGATAATTGAATATGTAATTTGACTTTTAATTTGATGTGTATTTTGACTAAGTTAAGTAACCTTAAAAATGTTTTGGGTCAGCTGAGGTGTTCCAATCTAGGTGGAGATTGTTGAGTCAAGATTTGACACAAAACTGATCAGATGGAAGATTGGAATCTTTTCAAATTCCTCGGAATTCGCTAAGTATGGATCCGGGTACACCTTAGAGCTCCGAGCATGTTTTTACTTAGCCGGGTACGATATTTTGTCTATCGGGCAGAGTTATCTTCAATAAGTCTTCTTTAGTGAATATCCGAGTAGGGTTTGCAAACTAGTGCATTACCGGGTATGGTTCACTAATATATGCAAGTCCGGGCAAGGATCACTTTATCAAGCAGGTTTGTTCTTTATAGCCAAGTAAAGTTCACTTCCGAGTAAGCTGTAGGCTAACCAAGCTCATGAAGCTAAGAAATTGGAAGACCGGGCAAGGTATTCATTAATAAGTATGGTCCAGGTAGGCTTGATGATCTAATGATATATCTCAAGTATCATCGGGCAAGGTTCAACTTAAGCAAGGAACAGTGCAACCGAGCACACTTTGCTAATAAGTTATTTTCTAACAAAGGGTTGAAGGGACCATTGAAGAACAAGGTTGTTCGTAAGGATTTGTCGGGCAAAGTCTGATAAAGCCAAGAAGATTGAAGTCTACCCGGTGAGTATTTTACTTGGTAAAATACTCTTCAAATAAAGTCTACCCGGAAACTGATCCCGAGCACACTTCTATGTTACCAAGTTATGAAGGATGGCCGAGCATACTTGGAAAGACAAGATTGATGCAAAGCCTACCCGGAAGACTTGTTTTACACTTAGAATATTACTGAATATGTAATTTGAATATGTATTATCGGATAGGGTTTCTAGAAGGAATGACAGCTGTCTACAGGTGTCAGGCCTGTAAATGGAATAATTTAGGGCACACCTAAGAAAAGGAAGGACACAAAACAAGGTAGACAGTCACATTTATTAAGAAAGAATTTTATGTGTGACGGCTGAAACCTTCCTTATCAAGAAACCCTAAAACGATTATCCACTTTGTATGATTTGTTTATATAAATGGAAATCTTTTGAGTAAATCTTGTTTGTGTTGATTATCTTTGAATACTGTTTAAGCAACCATATATTTGTTATTGATTCCGCCTTTAACAAACGGTGAACTTTCATATTATAGCAACCCGTCATTAACTCCCTTGTCAACACATCTATTTGTGTGAGTTATGACATGATTCGAGTAAGATCCAGCTGAAATCGGGGACCTGACAGGATGTGACTGCTGAGGTTTACCCTGATTTGTTTCAACATACAAATGTTGATCAGGGTGCTCCAGTATTTAATGAAGATATGGTAAAAGAAGTAGAAGACCATCTTGAGAAGACTTCCAAGAGAAAGAATGTCGTTGAGACAAGTGTTGATCCTAGGGCTGATCCATCGTTGGATGACATTCATAGCTGGTTTGCTCATCAAGAAAACAGGGTTGGTAAGATTACCAATACTTACAAGTATGTTGATAAAGAATCGCTAGAAGCCATCGCACGCGCCAAAAACAATCAAAAGACTACTTTCAAGGTCATGTCGAGAGTTCAAGGTGATATAATTTCTTGGCTTTATGATTCTGAATTGAAAGTATGCATTGTTAAATGGGAGAAGGGCATCCAGTACTACGTAAGGATGTCTGATCTTCTCTCATTACCGAGATGGGACGTACGTACTCTGGCGTATCGTCCATTTATTAATCGAGGTGGGTGACGTGAGGTCGAAGACTCAATCAAAAATAAACCAAATACAACTAAATAGATAGCGGTAAGTGGGTATTGAACACATGGAGTTTGTGGAAAATGCGTTACTGAGTAGCTATAAAAATAATCTAAGTGCAAAACGTAAATTCAAAGATTTGGTTGTTTGACTTTTGATTAACAAAATTAACTAAAACAATAAACAATTTTTAAACAATATAAGAAAGAATGCTCTCTCCCGATTTCAGGTTTCCAATATTAATCAAGTTAACGCTTATTTGTGGGATAAACTACACGAATATAGTTTGTGAAAATGCAGTTGATTGTGATAAAAGAGGACTAAGTACTTGGGTTGTAAAAACACAAGGTTATCACTCGATAATCAGTTTAATATAATTAACCCTAATTCTCTTCTACTAAATCCCGATTGCCTATGGCACCAAGAATGGATAGTCAAGAACACGAATTCAAATCATACTAACAATTACAACACAAACTCACAATCACTATAGCAATATATTCATAAGATCAAAAGATTATCTCAGAAATAACATAAGCGAATAACAAGTAATCCAATTGAAAACCTTACAATTCGGGAGAGAACATATAGATGATTAGCCACACATGGTTTGATTCATCATCACATCAATAGGGTTATAAGAATGAATCACAAACATCAATTAATGATTAAAATCACCAAAAACTTGTTCTTGGACTCCAACATTCGTCTCTAAGGTTGTTTAGATGCAAAGATAATCAAAAGACAGCCCAAAACCTCCTAAAATATCCAGAAAAAACGGCAGTTACGACTCCGGACCATGGCCCATGGTTAACACCGTGGGTCACGGTGATTTTTGCATAGCCTGGACCGTGGCCCACGGTCGGACCGTGGGTCACGGTGAGCTCCACGGCCACCGTACCAGCCACGGTACGGTGGCTTCTGTTTGAATCACCACTTTGGACCGTGGCTCACGGTCTGGACCGTGGGCCACGGTGGACTTCAACCATACACCATTGTTTTTTTACGTTTTTGACTTCTTTCTCCGGTTCCTTAGGTTTCTTCGTTATACACCATAATCGCTCCGGAACCTCCTTTGTACCTACAATTCATCAATAATACCGTAGTCATCTAATTCCACCAAATAAACCAATACAAATCATGATAATTACGGTTTTAAATCAATTAAGGGTTGTCCCATGGACCACCCGTCAGTGGGGATAAACATGCAAGTTGGTTTCACCAACATCTGCTGTTTGAGGTGGACCACGGTTTCAAATTTTTTAATCCACAAATTCCCATCCGTAAGTGTCTCAATGAGATTGACCCAAGGACAAGTTGGAAGAAGTTGGTTCTTAAGGTTAAACCGTCGAAAAAAATGAAGCGTGTACCGGTGAAAATGATGAATCAACACATATGGTTATCTTTCAACAGCTGGTACTATGACAATCGTACTGGCGAGGCCGTTATTGTCCTTGGTACAGGTTTGAAGACAGAGCTGATCAAGATCATCGATCTGATGTGGCTCATTAACTTAACCGAGACTGACAATGACGTGTTACACAAGAATAAAATATTGATCGAGTGAAATGAAGACTATGACCCGGCTATGCAGTTCCAACGCGTTGTGCGTGTATGTTATGAGAACGGAATTCATAGTTGCAGAGACTGGCAGTCCAAGCGTTTCAAGTAAAGACAAAGACAAAGACAAAGAGCTCAAGACGAGGGGGTGTCTGTTAGAGCACGGATTTGCGTCTCGAGTCTTTGTATTTATCATTAATGTATTTGTCGTTTTGGTTTATGTAATAAACAATTAATTTATCCTTTAGTTCGTTAATGTAATAGTCTAGTTCGCTAAGGATGTTTAGCGAACTAGATCTAAGTTATTATCCCTCCTGATTCGTTAAGGTATTTATTTGTTAATGTATGTAACGAAGTGGACCCTAGTTCGTTATGGAATGTTAACGAACTAGGTCCATCTTCCTATTTATAATGAACATTGTTCACAGTTTAATTTAAGCATTGAGATCTTAATTAACGAACCTCTGCACGACTCTCTCAATCTTCATACTAATATTAAACACATACACATACTACTGATAACTTATATATACATATATCATACAATCAAACGTAAGAATGAACTAGATCCGTATTTAGGATTAATCGTATATATCAGATCTGAGATCTGTTTATTGCTAAGGATTAGTCAAGGTTCAAACAACGTGTAACGATTAACTAACCAGGTAATGACTCAATGGAGTAACATCGGCTTAGACACTTAAGATTAGTTAAGTAAGCAGCAAGAAGGGCTAGAACAATATTTAATATTGTATCTATCAAACAGTTAGTCGCGCATAGCAAAGGAAGGGAATAACCTTAAAAGGCAGACGCAACCGAGATCAGGTGAGTTTCTAGCCCCATTCCTTGTTATGTTTTCGTGGCTGTGTGCATACTCGATGTGATAGTTAATACACTTACCTTAAGTGATAAGTGTATGCCTCGTATGATTTATATATGATGATTGCTTGATGGTGCGTGAACGATCTTCGGATATTGCATGTACCGCCAGGTAGTAGTTAAAGATATGATTGGTATATATGATGTATGAATGAAGTATGTATGATATATATTTATGATGTATGAATGATGTACGTAAGATATGTTGACAATACGTGAACGATCTTCGGATATTGCACGTATCGTCAAGGATAGTATGTAAAGACAAGTATGGTACAGTGGCACGAAATGGTGGGTGACCGGACCCTAATAATATCCGAGGATGGAGGGTGACCGGACCCTAATAATATCCGAGGATGGAGGGTGACCGGACCCTAATAATATCCGAGAATGGAGGTTGACTGAACCCTAATAATATCCGAGGATGGAGGGTGATCGAACCCTAATAATATCCGAGGATGGAAGGTGACCGGACCCTAATAATATCCGAGGATGGAGGGTGACCGGACCCTAATAATATCCGAGGATAGATTGGCCAGTAAATATATAGTATGAAAATAATAAAGTATGAAAGTATGTACGACATTATGTAATGATAGTAAATCAGCATAGTAATTATTATGTATCTTTGGATGCATAATTGGTGGTAAGTGCATGTATTGTATGATGTGCGATTAACTAGAAATCACTCAGTGTAGCTGACTTTTAGTATGCACGCAGGTGAATATGTTTAATGAGCTAGCTTGAGGAGGGCACATGGCATGGATTGAATGGCTGGCATCTGAAGATGGAAGAAATGATGTTTTAAATATAACGTTTTATGTTATGACGTTAAAGAAAAGATTAATGTTTTTTATTGAATGATTAAAGTTAACGTTTCCGCGAATGTTTTTAATGAACTCTGATTTGTAGAACTGTGTTTATGAGTAAATCCAATGTTAAAGTAGGGCTACCGGGAACAGGGCCTTACAATAAACCTACGACGCTTGCGAATACATTGTCCTTCGCCATCCTCATTAAGATCAACATCACTATCATCTTCAGAAGATATGTATGTTAACAATTTGCGAAAGAATGTACGAGGCATGTGATCAAGTATGCGATTAACTTAACCTGTCAAAATACGCACAAGTTTTTATCAACGCTAAAGATGAAATATGTTGGAACAATTATAGTGCTTTTTATTTGTAATTCACAAATAAATAATAGACAAATAAGCAATGCCTAACATCCCTTGATGCTGATAATGCAAGTTTTAACTTACATTGAATAACTAATTTATTATGTAACGGGCCATATCAGGTCATAACAAGTCGGACTCCGGGTCAGGTCTGGTTTTCCATGAACATATATAGTTTTATTACAAAAATATCTGTTTGGGTCAAACTAATCATCAGCAGCATCCGAAACATTACTTCAGGTATTATTATTTGCCCTCAGTTACATACGTATTTACTTTTGAATGCATCGTATCGGTGAAAAATGGTGTTTTTTTAATTATTATTTAGCCATATAATTGCAGGAGCCAATTTGTTATTTCTTTTCAGACTTGGCGATGATAATATGGACTTATCCAACTTTAGGCAGCCTTGAATATGTAAGTATACTTTCTTGATTTTGGTCAAACAAACTGAACTTATTTAATTCAGTTTAATTTAGTCAATTTAGACTATTTTTAGTTCAAATACATTCTACACCAGCTTTGACTTTGGTCAAACTATTTGATTATTTCTACTCAAAATTTTTATTGTGAACAAAACACTCCTTTTGTTTACAACAGCTTTATGGCTTTTGCAATCAAATTATCAATACCTTCGATTTATAATTTTTAATAGTAGATTCACTTTGAACTTGCAAACCAAATCCAATACATGTGCAAGCATTACTTTTGACTAGGTAATACAAGTTTTGTGAAATGCCTGAACTATTATCTTTGTTTGTGGTTTAATATAGTAATTGTATGTGTTTGAGGAAGTGTTTATGGCTCTTCTTCATTAATAACTAATCCATAATTTTCATGTATGCAGGTTTCCCTGTTTATTGTGGTTCTATAGCACTACTTTCCTATGTATATACTTGCAGAGAAATAGCTTTGCTGAACCTGGTAGCAAGTAATCCTTGCAGCAAGGGTTTATTTTTAAAATAATGTAATAGAAAACAGTATACATTCTGAATTGAAACATTGCAAAGAAACATTAACTTTGACTGTTCTTTTGTCTTTGACATTTAGTTATTATTGGTACTAGTTTTCTTAGGAATAAAGAAATAACAAAGAGTAGGAGCTCTAACTAGCTTTAGAGAAAGTTGGATAGGAATAGGATAGAATCGTGTCGCGCTACAAACACGTATAAACGTAATGATGCGCCGCAACGCGCGCGAGTCTATTTACTATTTAATAATAATAACAAGCAAGATAATAGTGAGCAATGGCCGGATCAAAAGGCTAATATGTAATATTTAAGTCCAAATTTGAATGTGCTTTGTCTATCATTGGCTTCTTTTGTACATGAAAAAAATAAAGCAAAAGAATTTAAACTTATAAACATATATAAGATGCCATATTAAGTTCATACAATTATTAAATGTCTTTTTTTTCAATTAAAACGTCTCTACAGTCTACACCCTATTTGTGTTGGCCTCAACCAGATATATATAAATTACAGAACAACTTATGTGCATGATAAAATTGAAATTTTTAAATAACTCTAAAACAAACTTATGTCAAATGACTAAATGTATAACCATGGGCCTAAATAACTCAAACTGAAGTCAACACAAGTCAACTGTAGGCTAGTCACTAATACAGTACACATCTGTGCGGCCTACTAGCCTAGTTAACTCCATAAATTATTCAGACTGAATGAAACATCCAAATAGAAGCAAAGTGACCATTTTTGTCTAATTTTTAGAATTGCAGTTATTTATATGTATTATATTATGGAGCAATTGAGTAATATCATTGGTGTTTGGAGAACGTAGATATTCGGTTGAAAAAATATTTACTATCGTCTCACATAATTTTTTAAGGCTCTCCATTGCAGTGTTTTCACCGATGCTTATGTATTTATCCATAAAATCAGCGGTTTTGTACTTTCACACCTCTAAATACGCCTGTTTGAATCATATTCTGGACAACTTTTGTTTCTATACATTGGAACTTTAATATTAGTATTTGTTCATACCTTTTACCTTTATATTTAATAGATGCATTTTAAATATCATGCTAATTAAACATTCTATTTATTTCTTAACGATTTTTCATAAGTGGTGTTCTATCCCTTCAGCAAGAGCAGGAACACTACTAATTAGGTGGCTTTGATAAATCCTTTATTATTTCTATCTGTGCTTTGCTTATGAAATTTCTTACTTTCTAAGCTTCATGTATTACAAACTAGCAGTTTGTGAAACATGTACTCTTTTCTCTTTTTCAATTTCAGAAGTTAACTTTTTGACCACTGTTTTAGCTAGTGTTCCTAATTTGTGGTAGATGAGGGTAAATTTCATGAAGATAGTTGTAATCCTACAATAAACATAATGAAATTGAGAGATAAAGAAAGAGAAAGATACCTCTTGCAGCTTGTATCAATGAACACAAACACAATTGCTTCAAATCAAACAACTACAAGAACTCTTTGATTTTGGTGTTTGAGTTGCTTCAGAGGGAATAGAGAGGGCCGTTGATTTGCTTTAAAGGGTGTCAATTGCCTTTGATTTCTTGAATTTGGCTGAGGAACCCTAGAAAGTTGAGCGAGAGAAGGATTGAAATGGGCGGGTGAAACTGTGAAAGTAAATGCCGTTGAGATGGGGTGGGCTACACTAGCTTTTCATATAGGATGGAGTGAGGAATTGGAAGTTTTTTTAAAATTATAAAGATTATGGATGTTTTGATGAAAGGGATGAGAATGCTCTAACATACAAAAATATTTATGAAAAAACGTTTGTTTTTAAAGATTCATTCAAGTTCTTAAATAATCTATGAGTTCTGTAATGATACTCATTATATATATATATATATATATATATATATAGGGTGATGTTCAATTAAGAACTACTATATATGTTAAGAACTTTGAGAACTCATTTAGACCATAGATTATTTATTCAATGGTTTAAAAGAGTTATTGTCACACCCGGCCCTGAGCGGCGGAAACAGCCGGGCGCGCGCGAGTGGGAATTGATACTTAAGCACGGGCCATTGCAAACATTCAAAGTAAGATTTTCATTGCGCATGAAAAGTTTAATACAAATACATTACATTGTTTAAAAATTACATAAAAACATCCAAGTATAAAAATTGTTGAAGATTTCCACGCCATATCCCCATGCGCGGCGGGAACAACCACGCGCATCGAAGGGATAGAACTAAAATCTTCCAAAAAGCTAGTTTAGATGTTCAGCGTGAGGTGCTCTAAGTGTGACTCCATGCGCTACCTAGTTATATCCTGAAAGACACGTAAAAACATTTGAATCAGTATAAACTGAGTGAGTTCACAAGTCTTAGTAACTTGATAAATCGTATTGCATCATAATCTTGATACAAATCATTCTGAAACATAATTCTGATAGCATCATTAAAACACATGCTTGGTAAGACATAGTTATATCAACATATTCTGATAAAATCGTTCCGCGGGTTACGCGCGAACATTTCTGGGAACTGTGCTCGTCTATGCAAAGTGGCGCTGCCACTACGAGCTAAAATAAGTAATACCGTCCCGCGGGTTACGCGCGAACGTTTCAGGAACATGTGCTCGTCCATGCAAAGTGGCGCTGCCACTACGAGCTAAAATAATAATTCCGTCCCGCGGGTTACGCGCGGACGTTGTGCCGGAAAACAAGGCGCTCGTCCATGCAAAGAGGCGCGACCCCTACGAGCGGGCTCAACCCATAGTACTGCCCCATGACCATACTAGGCACTCGTCCATGCAAAGAGGTGCGACCCCTACGAGCGGGTGGATCAAACCAGCAGTCCCTACCCTTAGAGTTCCAATGGTAAAGTGATCACTTACTCGAGTTCTAGCGCACATACATCGAAAACCTTAGATAACCGTTTGCATTACTCATCATGAAACATAACTTAAACACATAATCGCTTGCATAGCTTGTAAGTATACCATGATAAAACATTATTTAAGTACGTGTCCCTCGCCCCGAAAACAGTTTAAAAATAGTGAAAACAGTGAAAATAGGGGCTGTGAGACTCACTTGTGGTTCTTGTTAAGGGATTAATCGAGATTCGGGTTTTCTTGGTGTTGGCCTCGGAATCGAAGGTCTAGAATACGATTAAATAACAAGTATATATATTAAGATCAAGAAATAGGAGAATATAAGGGTTGGATAGTAGGTCTCAAGGTTATATTCTCGGCTTACCTAGTAACAGGATCGGAGCTGGAAACAACGGATGCTTGGGAGAGGATTAGTGCAAGTTTGTAGTTCTTTGAAGTGTGTTTTGGGTGATAATTTAGGTTACAAATTTATAGGCAAACTCAAGGGAACACAATCCCTTGCTTTAGGGGATTGAAATCTTTTCATATCTAGGTGTAATGATGATAAAGTATGGAAATTATTATTGTTTATTGTTTACTTATAAGTGGAGGAGTGGACAAAAGATCTTGATTTGATTTGGACAGGACATGCAGGTCTGGGGTTGGTGAGAATAGGGTGGCTGACAGTTGACTTTTCATGTTACAGTGTGCTTTTTCAGGTACTTTTGTCAGTGTACAGTAAAAAGTGGAAAAATCTCTGAAACACGCTACTGTTTCCTTTTGGGCGGGAGTAATCTCCTTATGTCTGGAGAATAGACTAAGTGTTCTGTGCGCATCACTTTGTGCGCATAGCTTTCTGCGTGTAGGACATTTCTTTGCTGCGGGTAGGTGCGTAACCTTCTCGCAGTTGGGGATATTGAGTTTCATTTGTAGATTCTCCAGGTGGTCTTGGTATTTCAACATAGTGATCAGTCATGTTGAAGTCAATTCCATCTTGGAGCTTCAGACAAACTAGCTCTCAATGTTCCCGCCATGCGGGGAGGTTAGTTCCCTTCCGCACGCGCATAAACGATGTAGGATGTACCCGCCTTAGCATCATGCGGGATGGTCAACCCATAGACAACATAACGTTTAAGTTACATGAAAACATAAAGCCAAAACATTCGCGCATGGCGCATATAACATAGGCTCACGCTGGTTCTTAACATGGTGCGCTCGCGCAGGTTGCACATAACAAATGCACGCGCTGACTAACATGGCGCGCTCGCGCAGGGCGCACATAACAAATGCACGCGCTGACTAACATGGCGCGCTTGCGCAGGGCGCACATAACAAATGCCCGCGCTGACTAACATGGCGCGCTTGCGCAGGGCGCACATAACAAATGCACGCGCTGACTGACATGGCGCGCTCATATTTACAATCACCTAATTATTAGGTTGATTACTTAGTTTAAGGGATTGGGAATTTACCGGGTGTCACATTCTCCCCTCGTTAAACGAATTTCGTCCCGAAATTTAGGAGACGTTGCTGGCAGAAGCCATGCTCTGAAAGAGGTGTGGGTATTTCTTGCGTATTTGGTCTTCTCTTTCCCAGGTGAATTCAGGCCCACGCCTCGAGTTCCATTGAACCTTTACTAACTTGATTTTGCTCCTGCGTAACTTTTGTTCTTTCCAATCGGTTACTGCTATAGGTTCTTCTACGAAGTGCAGCTGTTTGTCGATGTGAATCTCTTCCAACGGCAAAATCAACGTTTCGTCAGATAAGCACTTTTTGAGGTTGGACACATGAAACGTATCATGAACTCCACTGAGTTCGGCGGGTAAACGGAGTTTATAAGCAACCGGACCGATCCTTTCCAGGATCTCGAATGGTCCAATGAAGCGCGGATTCAACTTTCCTCGCTTGCCGAAACGGGGGACTCCTTTCCATGGAGAGACTTTCAAAAGTACTTTATCCCCTACTTGAAATTCCAATGGTTTCCTTCGCACATCTGCGTAGCTCTTCTGTCTGTCGCGCGCTGTCTTAAGGCGATCCCTTATCTGAAAAATCTTGTCTGTTGTTTCTTGGATCAATTCTGGACCAGTCATTTGCTTGTCACCTACTTCAGCCCAGCACAGTGGGGATCTACACTTGCGCCCATACAAAGCTTCGAACGGCGCAGCCTTAATGCTTGTGTGATAACTGTTGTTGTAAGAAAATTCAACCAATGGGAGATGAGTATCCCAGCTACCTTCGAAATCGATTGCGCACGCGCGTAGCATATCTTCCAATGTCTGGATTGTTCGCTCGCTTTGCCCATCCGTTTGAGGATGATATGCCGTACTCATGTCAAGACGAGTACCTAAAGCCCCTTGTAACGATCTCCAAAACCTTGATGTGAACCGACTATCTCTATCAGAAATGATGGACACTGGGACTCCATGCTTTGAAACTACTTCTCGAATATACAGTCGGGCTAACTTTTCCATCTTATCGGTTTCCTTGATCGGCAGGAAGTGCGCTGACTTAGTTAGCCGATCCACAATAACCCATATTGTGTCATAACCCCCAGGTGTCCTTGGCAGTTTGGTGATGAAGTCCATAGAGATTTGTTCCCACTTCCACATGGGAATTTCTGGCTGCTGAAGCAACCCTGATGGTTTCTGATATTCAGCCTTTACTTTTGAACACGTCAGGCACTTACTGACATACGTCGCGATGGCGCCTTTAAGATTGGGCCACCAATACAGCGTTTTAACATCTTGGTACATCTTGTCTGCGCCAGGATGTACGGAATACCGCGTCTTGTGAGCTTCGTTCAATACCTGCTCGCGCAATCCTCCCTTGAGAGGGACCCATATGCGGTTAGCGAAATATAGATTGCCGTTCTCTTTAAGTTCCAAATTCTTAACCATACCCCCAAGGCATTCGTTTTTAACAAACTCTGGTTTCAAGGCTTCTTGCTGAGCGTCTCGGATGCGGGTAGAGAGATCTGCGTGAATGGTCAACCTTAGAGCCTTGACTCGTAGCGTTTTTATTCGCTCCTTCCTACTTAGCGCGTCTGCTACCACATTCGCCTTTCCAGGGTGGTACTTAATCTCACAATCATAATCGTTCAACAACTCCACCCATCTTCGTTGCCTCATGTTTAAATCCTTTTGATCAAATATATGCTGAAGGCTCTTGTGATCCGTAAAGATTATACACTTTGTACCATAGAGGTAATGGCGCCAAATCTTTAGCGCGAAGACAACCGCTCCAAGTTCTAAATCATGCGTTGTGTAGTTCTTTTCATTGGCCTTGAGTTGGCGTGAGGCATACGCTATGACTTTGTCTCGTTGCATAAGGACACATCCAAGTCCCTGATGTGAAGCGTCGCAGTAAACAACAATGTCATCCATCCCCTCGGGCAAAGACAAAATTGGCGCACTACATAACTTCTGTTTCAACATTTGAAATGTTGTTTCCTGATTTTCGCCCCAAACAAACTTCTTGTCTTTCTGAGTTAGCGCGGTCAGAGGTAGAGCTATTTTGGAGAAGTTCTCAATGAAGCGTCGATAGTAGCCAGCTAGTCCTAGGAATTGCCTCACCTCAGTTGGGGTTTTTGGCGCTTCCCAGTTTTCGATGGCCTTGACTTTGGAAGGATCAACGTGAATTCCTTTCTCGTTTACAACGTGACCGAGAAAGTGAACTTCTCTAAGCCAAAACTCGCACTTGGAAAACTTCGCATACAACTTTTCTTTCCTCAACAATTCCAAAATCAATCTCAGGTGTTGCTCATGCTCGGCCTTGGTCCGTGAGTAAATCAGAATATCATCTATAAACACAATCACAAACTTGTCCAAGTATGGTTTGCACACGCGGTTCATCAGATCCATGAACACAGCCGGCGCATTAGTTAGCCCGAAAGGCATCACTAAGAACTCATAATGGCCGTATCTAGTTCGGAAGGCTGTTTTCGGCACATCTTCCTCATGGACCCTAAGTTGGTGGTATCCTGACCGTAGATCTATCTTCGAATAATAACTGGATCCCTGCAACTGGTCAAATAAGTCGTCAATCCTCGGTAAGGGGTACCGATTCTTGACTGTCAGCTTGTTCAGCTCCCTGTAGTCAATACACATTCTGAACGAACCATCCTTCTTCTTAACAAACAGTACTGGAGCTCCCCAAGGTGAAAAGCTTGGGCGTATGAAACCCTTATCCAATAGTTCCTGTAACTGATTGGATAGCTCTTGCATCTCAGATGGAGCTAGTCGATAAGGCGCTCGAGCTACTGGCGCAGCTCCTGGGACTAAATCAATATGAAACTCGACTTGTCGCGGCGGCGGTAATCCGGGCAAATCTTCAGGAAAAACTTCTGGAAATTCGCGCACTACTGGTAAGTCTTCAATTCTTCGCTCATCTCCTTTCTTCTCTACGACATGCGCCAGGAAGGCGTAGCACCCTTTCCTTAGGCACTTTCGCGCCTTTAGGCACGAAATCAGTTTCGTCGCAACTCCCCTTCTTTCCCCTTGAATTACCAAGGTTTCTCCGTTCAACAGTGGGATCCGAACCTGCTTCTCATGGCAAATAACTTCCGCGCGGTTCTCGACTAACCAATCCATACCTACCACAATGTCAAAACTTCCCAAGTCTATTGGCAACAAGTTAATATTGAACCCGTGACCTCCCATGACTATAACACATTGTTCAGTTCTTTCGTTCGCGCATAACTGCCTACCATTGGCTAGTTCTATAGTATAAGGCGTGTCTAGTCTACTGGTTGCTAGGCCTAGGGAGTCTTTAAACTCAGCGGATATAAAACTTAGGTCAGCGCCAGTATCAAATAAGACAGATGCAAAATGTCCGTTAAGCAAAAACGTACCGGTTACCACATTCGGCTCTTCTTTAGCTTCGCCTGCGCCGATCACAAAAGCTCTCCCGCGAGCTTGGTTCCCCTTTTGCGGGCAATCCCGACTAAAATGCCCTGGCTTCCCGCATGCGTAGCAGTTGTCGCTTGCTCCAGCTTCTCTGACACGGCAATTCATCGTCTTGTGCCCTGGTCTGCCACATTTGGCACATTCGATTCTTGCGCATTCACCCTCGTGGTGATACTTGCATTTGTTGCACCATGGGCGAGGCCCGCTGTATCCTTTTCGTGGTGGCTCCGCGGCCTGAATCGCGTAAACCTTTGCGCTTTCCTGCTTCTTGAACGGTGGTTGCTTGGAGTCAGACCCTCGGTGGTGAGAGTTCCATTTCCTCTTGGGATCAGAGGTTCGCTGCTCGATTCCGCGCGTAGTCAACATACCCGCACGGATCGTATCCCTTGTAAGGGTAATGGCCCGCGCTACCGCCTCATCAAAGGTTGGAGGCGCTGCGGCGTTGAGCGGAACCCTAACAACAGGAGGTAACCCAAAAATATACCTCTCGATCTTCTTTTCCTCCGTGTTTGCCATGTCTGGCACCAACTGGCAAAGTTCGTTGAACCGGTTGTTGTAGGCGTCGATATCCGTTCCTACCATGGTGTGGTTCCAGAATTCCTGTTGTAGACTCTGGATTTCTGCGCGAGAGCAGAACTTCCTCATCATCATCTCCTTCAGTTCCTCCCAGGTCTTGTGGAGAGCAACTTCTCGCCCCAATGTTTTCGTTTGAAGCTTCCACCAAGACGAAGCTGCCTCTTGGAACATGCAGGTCGCGTAAAGGACCTTCTGGTTCTCACTACATCCGCTAATGGAGAGAACTGTCTCCATCTTGTCAATCCAGTTGTAGAGCCCAATGGCCCCTTCGGTTCCCTTGAATGGCCAAGGCTTACAGGCCATGAATGTCTTATAGGAGCATCCTTTGTCCAAGGCTCCTGATTCGGGTTCTGGGTCTCATTCTGACGACCCTGACTTGATTCGGCCTTGCTGGCCTCATGTGTCGCAATCGCTTGCGCGATTATTTCCGCGAGTTCCTCGGGTGTCATGGTAATTCCTTTGGCTTTAGTTGGAGGCATTCTTGCTTTAAAAGAGTGAAAATATCAGACTCAGCGCATGTACTCAGAGCACATAATGTTATCATTATTTACTAGACAGTGTGACCCGTGTTCCTAAGTGTGTGTATAGTTTCTTTTGAAAATATTTTCTTTGAAAAAAATATTTCATGCGATTCCCCAACGGTTATAGTCTAGGTTAAAACTTCTTTTCCTAGTTCGCTATAACCAGTGCTCTGATACCAATCTGTCACACCCGGCCCTGAGCGGCGGAAACAGCCGGGCGCGCGCGAGTGGGAATTGATACTTAAGCACGGGCCATTGCAAACATTCAAAGTAAGATTTTCATTGCGCATGAAAAGTTTAATACAAATACATTACATTGTTTAAAAATTACATAAAAACATCCAAGTATAAAAATTGTTGAAGATTTCCACGCCATATCCCCATGCGCGGCGGGAACAACCACGCGCATCGAAGGGATAGAACTAAAATCTTCCAAAAAGCTAGTTTAGATGTTCAGCGTGAGGTGCTCTAAGTGTGACTCCATGCGCTACCTAGTTATCTCCTGAAAGACACGTAAAAACATTTGAATCAGTATAAACTGAGTGAGTTCACAAGTCTTAGTAACTTGATAAATCGTATTGCATCATAATCTTGATACAAATCATTCTGAAACATAATTCTGATAGCATCATTAAAACACATGCTTGGTAAGACATAGTTATATCAACATATTCTGATAAAATCGTTCCGCGGGTTACGCGCGAACATTTCTGGGAACTGTGCTCGTCTATGCAAAGTGGCGCTGCCACTACGAGCTAAAATAAGTAATACCGTCCCGCGGGTTACGCGCGAACGTTTCAGGAACATGTGCTCGTCCATGCAAAGTGGCGCTGCCACTACGAGCTAAAATAATAATTCCGTCCCGCGGGTTACGCGCGGACGTTGTGCCGGAAAACAAGGCGCTCGTCCATGCAAAGAGGCGCGACCCCTACGAGCGGGCTCAACCCATAGTACTGCCCCATGACCATACTAGGCACTCGTCCATGCAAAGAGGTGCGACCCCTACGAGCGGGTGGATCAAACCAGCAGTCCCTACCCTTAGAGTTCCAATGGTAAAGTGATCACTTACTCGAGTTCTAGCGCACATACATCGAAAACCTTAGATAACCGTTTGCATTACTCATCATGAAACATAACTTAAACACATAATCGCTTGCATAGCTTGTAAGTATACCATGATAAAACATTATTTAAGTACGTGTCCCTCGCCCCGAAAACAGTTTAAAAATAGTGAAAACAGTGAAAATAGGGGCTGTGAGACTCACCTGTGGTTCTTGTTAAGGGATTAATCGAGATTCGGGTTTTCTTGGTGTTGGCCTCGGAATCGAAGGTCTAGAATACGATTAAATAACAAGTATATATATTAAGATCAAGAAATAGGAGAATATAAGGGTTGGATAGTAGGTCTCAAGGTTATATTCTCGGCTTACCTAGTAACAGGATCGGAGCTGGAAACAACGGATGCTTGGGAGAGGATTAGTGCAAGTTTGTAGTTCTTTGAAGTGTGTTTTGGGTGATAATTTAGGTTACAAATTTATAGGCAAACTCAAGGGAACACAATCCCTTGCTTTAGGGGATTGAAATCTTTTCATATCTAGGTGTAATGATGATAAAGTATGGAAATTATTATTGTTTATTGTTTACTTATAAGTGGAGGAGTGGACAAAAGATCTTGATTTGATTTGGACAGGACATGCAGGTCTGGGGTTGGTGAGAATAGGGTGGCTGACAGTTGACTTTTCATGTTACAGTGTGCTTTTTCAGGTACTTTTGTCAGTGTACAGTAAAAAGTGGAAAAATCTCTGAAACACGCTACTGTTTCCTTTTGGGCGGGAGTAATCTCCTTATGTCTGGAGAATAGACTAAGTGTTCTGTGCGCATCACTTTGTGCGCATAGCTTTCTGCGTGTAGGACATTTCTTTGCTGCGGGTAGGTGCGTAACCTTCTCGCAGTTGGGGATATTGAGTTTCATTTGTAGATTCTCCAGGTGGTCTTGGTATTTCAACATAGTGATCAGTCATGTTGAAGTCAATTCCATCTTGGAGCTTCAGACAAACTAGCTCTCAATGTTCCCGCCATGCGGGGAGGTTAGTTCCCTTCCGCACGCGCATAAACGATGTAGGATGTACCCGCCTTAGCATCATGCGGGATGGTCAACCCATAGACAACATAACGTTTAAGTTACATGAAAACATAAAGCCAAAACATTCGCGCATGGCGCATATAACATAGGCTCACGCTGGTTCTTAACATGGTGCGCTCGCGCAGGTTGCACATAACAAATGCACGCGCTGACTAACATGGCGCGCTCGCGCAGGGCGCACATAACAAATGCACGCGCTGACTAACATGGCGCGCTTGCGCAGGGCGCACATAACAAATGCCCGCGCTGACTAACATGGCGCGCTTGCGCAGGGCGCACATAACAAATGCACGCGCTGACTGACATGGCGCGCTCATATTTACAATCACCTAATTATTAGGTTGATTACTTAGTTTAAGGGATTGAGAATTTACCGGGTGTCACAGTTATGGTATTTGGGTAATTAAATAAAAGATAATGGGCAATAATTAAATAATAAAAGGGTATTATGGAGATCAAATTTATTCTCTTTCTTAAATATATCCTACAATTACTCTATCCATCTCTCTTAAATGCTATTAAAAAATACCGACTCTTTAAAAATTGATATTCTTGAATAACTCCTTTGTTATAGGCATGAAATGAGTTTGATGATAAATTATATTTCTTCGTCCCTCAAAGTCTCAAACATTTCATGTAATTAATTAATTTGGATAATTAATTTTGTACTATTTTTTTTGAACGTCAATATAAGTAGTCAACATATATTAAACGAAACAAATACAATTTAACATTTATATAAGATTTACAAACCACCGACCCTTTCTATTTGGAACTGCTATTGATATTAATATTGTTGTTTTTTGGATAATTGTATATGAAGATATAAGCACACATATATAATTGGTTCAGTTACACATGTGATGAAATTTGCTCATACGCATGTGTTTTTTTCTTTTTTTTTTCTAAACAGTAAATTTAAAATTTTTGCATACATGTAAATAGTTAAGTTATATATACTTATACATATATGTATGTATGTGTATTTACTTAAGGTACATATATGTATATATGTAAATAGTTAAGTTACATATATGTAAATAGTTAAAGTTACATATATGTAAATATATGTGTAATTGTATATTTATTTACTTAAGTTGCATATATGCATATATGTAAATATTTAAGATACGTATATGTAAAACAAGGTTATATTCATATGTGTATATAAACCAATTTATAGAGGTAGGGTACCAAAAAGACCCAAATACCCTTAAGTGTCACCCACGGGTCGTATAGAAACCCTTTATACCACCCGCGGGATATACGGATCATCCGCATAACACGGTAGAGGAAGAACGCCCTCACACAACACGCGGAAGCATCCAGGCACCCTCAGACGTCATCCGCGAGATAGGACATCTGTCCGCCAAAATGACCGAAAAGCAATACCAACTGGACAGCTGTCATGAACTAACTACCCTCTAGAATAGTATCCACGATTGTTACTTGAAGAATACGTGACTCGCCTACCAATGAGCAAAGGACACCTGGCCAGGTTGTTATAACCGTGCACATGGTCAGGGTATGATCCATCCTATCATAAGGTGACGCGTGTCCAGGTTGTTATACCCATGCACATGGGACGTATAGCTCAACCTATCACAAAGGGACACGCATCCAGGCAGTTATCAAGATCTTCTAGTAGAGGACAGCTGGCCCAATCACCTTCCTGCATCATTCGGCTATAAATACCTTGTCAACCTGCATGAGGTATTCATTCACATTCATTCTGACTCACTTATACTCTGACTACACTTAGTCTGTATACTTCAGTACTTTCTTCTTTACGAACGATACTGATTCTCACGCCAGAGGGTGGTTACAGGAAGACCCCCCCCCTCTTGCTCTTCCTGTAACGAGACTCACGGTGTCTGTTTTGCAGGTTCCGGTCATTGGACTTCGGGAAGTCGTGCTCATACTGTGTTAGTAGTTATCGTATTTTACCCTGTGGACTCATTGGATCCAGGACCCATACCCGGGGATTGGATCCATGTTTCTTCATTGACGCCATCCGTTTTGGTGTTAGAACAGCAAAAATTTTCGTTGGTTTTTCGGTTCGTTTAAAGTATGAGTAAACTTCCTGAGGGGCCGACGGGAACTCCTGTACTTACTTCACGTGTGATTAACACTTAAATACCTAAAGGCTTTGCCTCGAGTGTTTTTGCACGTGTGGAGGCTTCGGGATCACGAACCACTGAAATAACACCGGGTGGTCGTACCCTTGAGCGCGTCACTGCACCAACGGGGCCAACTCCTACTGATTTAGGACATGTTACGGCTCCAGAAGGTTTTAATCTGGGTGACCTTGGACGAATTATGAGGGAGACCCGCCGAACTCGATCAGTATTAGATCTGAAAGATGATTCCGATCATTCTGATTGGCGAGGACTCACCGTTATAATTCCAGATCTAGGGAATTACTATCCCCGGAAAAGTGGCTTCATGTCCAGCAAGAGAACTTGAAAGCGGAATATGAGCGGAGAGTGCGGAATGCACATCTTCACGCTCGCGCTCTGACTTACGAAGAATCTCCCTGGAGATCTCTTTCTCCTCCTCCAACGGTGAGGGGAAGTCAGATCCGCCACAGTCAACAAACTAAGCAAGAATTTGTTGAACCACGAAGGTTGGGCCCTCGTCCTCGTATAGACATGCGGATGTCGTCTTACTTCGATGAGTATGACAGCTTTGACTCAACGTATCACCCGGGAAACTACAGTCTCTACATGTGTGATAGCAGAATGAGTTCAAGGGCCATACCGCCCGGCAGCCTTTGCCGAGAAGTCGAAATTTATAGCAAGCATTCCGACAACACCTTTTCCTGTCAATGCTAAGATACCTACATCGGTGGGTAAATAAAATGGCATGACTGATCCAAGTGATCATCTCCAAAACTTCGTGGCGGTAGGTGGTGTGAGCGGATGGACGCTTCCGTATTGGTGTCATATGTTCGCATTGACACTAACATGGGCAGCGAGGGAATGGTTTGAGAAGTTACCTGACGGTTAAATATGCAGCTGGGATGATCTAGTGAAGAAATTTTCACAACAGTTCAGCCAGCAGAAGAAGCACACGCGCGATCAGTCAGAAATTTTGGATGTTATCCGCCGTGATAACGAATCCATAGAAGATTTTATTACCAAGTTCAATGACGAAAGTCTGAATATTGGTGGGATCAGCAAAGACATGCTTCGCGGTGCCTTCAGCAAGAATGTCAGGTGTGACGAGTTGATCCGCACACACACTGGTAGGGAAGGAATGCCGAAAGAATGGGACGATATTATGACCCCGACGAAGTTGTTTGCCAACACTGAAAAAATATTGGGGAATAATAATTCAAAACAAAAACTCTATCGAATTTCAAACTCCGAGACCCAATAAGCAGGCAAAGGGACAATCTGGTCAAGACTTCTGCCAAACACGGAAGCATCAAAGCCATTCGATGCAAGATCCCTAATCGGCAACAAGAACAAAGGGGGACCCTCGAGTCGAGGTCCTAACAGGTGGACTCCTCTTTCAAAGACTCACGCAGAAATTCTCACTACTGAGAATGTGAATATCCGGAAACCACAGCCACTCACGAGGAGATCATACCTCGATACCAAAAAACATTGTCCGTTTCATAATGCATCGTTCATAACACGAACGAATGTAATGCTTTGAAGAGAGAAATTGAGGCGGCTTTGAATTCCGGGAAACTTTGACACCTGGTAAAAGATGGGAAATCTGGGACTGGTAAAGCTCCCATGCGGGACAACCAGGGCCCATCCAAAAAGCAAGTCAATGACTTAAACGTTCACATGATCCAAGGCGGACAAACGGTCGGAGGAAAGAGGCGAGAATACAACGAGGAAGAATGGAAGAATGAGCCAGTGATCTTTCCACGAGTCAAGAAAGGTCCCAGAAACAAAAACCCCTTGATCATCACTGCCCTCTTCGGTCATTACCGCTCCCAATATGTTTTCTTTGACACTGGTAGTACATCGGACATCATGTACGAACAGTGCTTTGAACAACTTGATGAATAGGACAAGGAAAGACTGAAACCCATCCATGCTCCTATGTCAGGATTTGGAGGAGAGATAATGCACCCGTGAGGGGTGATTTCTTTCCCAATCACTTTAAGCGACGGAACTCACTCAAGGACCGAGGAGGTCGAGTTTTTAGTTTTACATGCAACATCGAAAGATGACATCATTTTGGGGCGAGAAGCGATTGGAGATTTCAATGCTCACCCGTCTACGGCTCACGGTGTGGTAGGGGTTCCAACCCTCACCGGTGTAGCAATAATTCATTTTAATCGACATTGCTTCGCTACAGAAAGCTCAAAACCTAGTAAGATTCCAAAACAATCTCAACGAACTGAACCGGAAAAGTGGGTTTTGAACAAGAAATTCCCTGATCAAACCGTGACAATTGGACCTGCTATCTCTGAGATAGTAAGGACTTTTCTGAAACAATTGTTAGTAAAGAATGTAGACAGCTTCGCATGGCAACCCCCCCGCGGACATGACTGGTGTCCCGCTGACTATTGCGGAACACAAGTTGAGGGTAAACCCAATGTTTACACCAATTGTTCAGAAACAACGTATGATGGGTCTGGAACAAACAAAAGCAATGAACGAGCAAGTCCAAGACCTCTTACAGGCTAGAATCATTCGTCCAATTCAGTATCAGACCTGGGTTGCCAATCCGGTTATCGTTCCCAAAAGCAACGGGACGTGGCGGATGTGTATAGATTTCAAGTATCTAAACAAGGCGTATCCCAAGGACTGTTATCCGCTACCAGAAATAGATCTCAAGGTTGATGCTGTGGCACCATTTAAATTCAAATGCTTCTTAGATGCTTACAAAGGCTATCATCAAATCCGCATGGCTGCGGGCGATGAGAATAAAACAGCCTTTCGTACTGATCAAGGCACTTTTTGCTACAAAATGATGCCTTTTGGGCTAAAGAATGCGGGGGCCACATATCAGCGACTGATGGACATAGCGTTTAAAAGCCAAATTGGTCAAAATTTGGAAGTTTATATGGACGACCTTGTGATCAAGAGTGTTGAGGAAGACCAAATGTTGAGGAACATCTAAGAGACATTCGAAACCTTGAGAAGTATCAACATGAAGCTGAATCTAGCTAAATGTTCGTTTGGGATGGAAGAAGGGAAGTTTCTTGGAGTAATCGTCATGGATGCGGGCTTCAAAGCTAATCCGGATAAAGTCCAAGCTGTAGCCCGCATGCCCTCCCCTTCCTTCCTTAAGGAAGTTCAGAAACTCAATGGTCGTTTGGTTGCTCTAAATCGTTTTCTGGCGAATCATGCAGCCAAATCTTATCCTTTTGTCTCAACACTACGAAATTACCTTAAAAAAGCACAATTCAGATGGACCGCGGAAGCAGAACAAGCTTTTTTGGAGGTTAAAAAATGTTTGATGGAACTGCGCACGTTGACAGTACCTTACGCGAGGGAACCATTAACGTTGTATTTTTCGGAATCAGACATTGCTATCGGGGCTGTCCTCCTGACAGATCGAAAAAACGTTTAAACACCGGGGCTTTCCTAGCATTGGTCTATGCAGCCCGACGCCTCCGCAGGTACATCCGGGGACACCCCATCAACGTTTTAACCGGATACAAACTCAAAAACGTTCTCAGTAAGCCGGAATTGTCGGGGCGACTGGCAAAATGGGCCATCGAGCTAGGTGAACATGCGATAGAATATAAGACTAGACCAGCAATTAAGGGTTAGGTGTCGGCGGACTTCGTCATGGAAGTTCCGCAACACAAAGAAAAAGAATATTTGATTGAACATCAACCTCAAGCACCTCCGGAGCAAGGACAAATTTGGTCATTGTTCACGGACGGGGCTTCAAGTAGTGAGGGATCTGGTGTAGGCCTCAGGCTAGTCAATCCCGAAGGCCATGAATTCACATACGCTATAAAGTTAGACTTTAAGAGTACTAACAACGAGGCAGAATATGAAGCTTTCTTGGCAGGCTTACGGATAGCCAAAAAGCTTGGGGTGAAACACTTGGAAACCCGCGTGGACTCCATGTTGATTGCGGGATAGATCAATGGCACGTAGGAAGTAAAGAATGACGTAATGGCTTCATACTCATCACAAGCGAAAGATTTGACGCTTTAGTTCTCCTCATGCAAAGTAATTCACATAAAGAGAAGCGAGAACAAATCAGCAGATGCTCTTAGCAAACTGGCTTCAACGAATTTCGAACACTTCGCTAAAGACATCCGCATTGAAATATTGGATCACCCTTCTATCCCGCAACATCAAGTTTTGGTGATTCAAACCGGAGTGGAATCTTGGATGACACCTATCATAACATATTTGTCATCAGGACCCCTCCCAAAAGAAAAAGCCGCGGCCCGGAAGATAAAACACAAAGCCTTGAACTACCAGATACATGATGGTGTTTTATACCGACGTACCTTCCTCAGACCACTACTTTGATGTGTGGATGCCGAGGACGCGAACTATTTAATCAGAGAAGTTCGTGAAGGCATATGTGGTCTTCACGCTGGCCCGCGCATGGTCATAGAAAAATTGATGAATGCCGGATATTACTGGCCGGGAATGCACCTGGACGCTGTGCATGAAATCAGAAAGTGTGATTCTTGCCAACGCCATGCGCCTAACACGCTACGACCAAAGAACGAGCTTGTTCCAGTCACTTCAGCTTGGTCGTTCCAGAAATGGGCTATCGACATAATGGGACATTTCCCTGAAGCCCCGGGACGTGTCAAATTCTTAATAGTAGCCATCGACTACTTCACGAAGTGGGTGGAAGCCAAACCGGTTGCTTCCATAACAGAAGCAGTGTTAAGAAATTCCTGTGGGAATTCATAATCTGCCGGTTTGGTCTTCCGCTGGAACTCGTTAGCGATAACGGAACTCAGTTCGCGGACAATGGGCTATAAGAATGGTTGACAGAGCTACACATTTATCAAATCTTTACATCTGTAGCCCACCCGCAAGAGAATGGTCAGGTTGAGAGAACCAATCGAACCATCAAGGAAGGAATCAAAGCAAGGTTAGGGACTAAACGGACGGGTTGGGTTGACGAATTGCCCATGTACTCTAGGCCTTCCGCACCCAAAAGAATTCCAGTAATTCTGAGACCCCCTTTAGTCTATCCTACGGCACAGAGGCCATGATTCCGGCCGAGATTGGGATTCCATCCGCAAGAGTTTTGCTGATCGATGACAATGATCACGAACTCCGGATTAATCTTGACCTCCTCCAAGAGAGGAGAGAACTAGCATCGATCCGCGACACAATTACAAACGCCAGTTGCAAAAATATTATAACTCGCGGGTCCAGAAATGCGAGTTCGATGCGGGAGATTTTGTCATCCGCAACAATGAAGCCTTCGGGCAAGTTGGCCTCAACTTGGGAAGGACCTTATACAGTTAAAAAAGTGTTATCTAAAGGTGCCTACAAGTTAGAAAAGTTGGACGGAACTGAGATCCCTAGAACTTGGAATGGGGCCCAATTGAAAAAATGTTACATATAGGATGTTTTTATTTTTGGCCTGCGTGCCTAAATAGACTAGCAAAGTTATGTAATTTCATCTTTTGTAATTCGGCTTATGCCTTATCTATGGAAATTTTATTTCAGTCATTTATGACATGTATTGTTATGTAATCCTTTATTGGCATACAAATAAGATCCTACAATCACTATTATAAAGAATAAACAAAGTGTACCGGATAGAAAAAGACTTCTTTATTTATTCAAAAGGGATTACAACAATGGGATCTTAATTACAAAGACAAGAAAAATCTATCTATGACGCGACATCTTTATGTCCCGCGTCCTTGTCTTCCGCATCATCAGAATCTTCTTCATCTTCTTCACCAAGGTCAAGAAGGTCCTTAAGTTGCTCAATGCTATCCTCCTTGTCCGCAAGATCCGATATCTGCTCCACCAAAGAAAATTTCAAAGTATCAAAATCTTTCATTTTCTGGATAAGGACAGCAGCAGTATCTTGGCCGTACAACATGTATTCTTCCAGAAGCTTGGACTCTGAACCGAATTTATAGCCTTCCTGGAAACCTAGTTGACGACCAGTTTGCTTGGATGCTTTTAGGAGGATAGAAACATAATTCCCAAGTTCATCACTCGCTCGGACGTCGGCGATGACCTGTTGGAATAATAAAATATAAGTAATTTCAAATACTTAGATTATTTACAAACAAAACATGATGCATACCTTGGGAATCCCTTCTGCCAACAGCCACTTCTTGTCCGCCTTAGCCCGGACAAGGTCCATCTTGTGGTCGGCACACTCCAAGGCCTGATCTCGGCTCTTAGCAGCAAGGTCAGACAAACGCTTGTCTTTGGCTTCCGATTCAGCCTGAAGAGTCTTTATTAAATCAGCTTGTTCATCCAAGTACTTCTGGATAACAGCCTTGGCTTCCTCAGCGGCGGAACGAGCGGTTTTCTCAACGTCCAGCGCTTGGCGGCTTTCTCTGGCCTCATTTATAGCCTTAAGGGCTTCTTCCTTAGCATCGGACGCTGTGGCCGCCAGTTTGTCCCATTCCTCGTTCATTGCCAACCAGTCCCGAGTTATCTCCTGACTGGTGAAAATAGTATTCGCCAAATGATAAGAGTTTGAGTTCAATAACTCTTGGCGAATACTGCGACCACGTCGCTCCTTTTCAGGGGGGAGGAAGACTTTCCCGCAGATATTCAAAACATAGGTCCACGTCACGAAACTTTGAATCTCGGCGTAGAGACCAACGTGGACGATGCGGGGTAGGATCTTCCTCTTAAGGTGATGGGGAAGTTTGAGGCCCATGAGTGAACATACTCACACCCCCTTGATCCCTAAAGTGATGAACGTTGAAGGAAGGTGACATACTGATGTGATCAGTATCATCAACTTCCTTATTCTTCAAATGAGATTCATCCGCCACAATGATTGGTTCTTCGGCAGTGTTAGGAGGCGGAGATGATGGCGGAGATGGCACCTTTGAGCGTTTTAAACCTGAAATATCTTCAGAAAAATCATTCAGGGCCACTGAAAAATGATAAAAATGGATCAGATATACATTTGACCCATAACAGTTAACAAATGTGAGGAACATTTAACTTACCCAATGAAATATCTTCCGCGTCAAGTTGATCCAGGCGCGCCTCCAAGGCAGCAGGCTTTGACCTCTTGGACTTCTTCGATGGAGCAGCCTTGGCAGAATTAATCTTGCGTTTACCAGCTGCTTTGGAAACGCCCGCATCAACAACTTGATGCTCACCTTCAGGGGTGACGTCATCAACAGTTGGATGGCTACCCTCGGCAGTAGCGTCCGCATCATCATCACCCATAGCAGATGGATTCTTGCTAAGTTTCTGGGTCAAACCTACAGTTGAGGGAACGACATTAATAGCACCAACTGAAACACTTCCTTCGCAAGGCGACGACTCTTCGCTAGACGAAAAGAGTACAATCACTCTGCTAGAAGTAATAGCAGTCACAGGTCGGGGTTGTAGAATACCCTCACCTTTCTGAATGGATTCTTGAACGTAATCCTCACCTTTAGCGTACATCGCTTCGGAAACCACAGGTTCCGGACGAATCGTGGTGAGAAATACGAAGTTGACACTGGTGGGTTCCAAAAAGGGCACATCCCTTGGATCAAGTGGACGACGCACCATCATTCCACCTTCATGGTCCAACAGAGTATCGAAGGAGATACCCTCACCTGTACAAATAATAATAAAAGTCAGAAATCAGGCATTTATTAAGGAAAGAGTATAAGTAAGACCAAGCTTACTCTTGTTGGCCCTCTCGTAAAAAGGCTCCAATGCAGGGAATAGCCATAGGCGGCTCATCTTCGCACTCACCATCGCCCCCTCATGGATAAGGCGCATTGGAGTCGGTGTGGCGGTCAAAGTAATAAACCACGGTAGACCCTCATGAGCAGCGGCCGGAACCACTGGCATGGCGTCCTCCGCCTTGCGATGAGTCATCGCGAACGGGATAACCTCCTCCTTGATCCAGAAAAATTTTGGCTTCCAGCCATGAAGGCTACGGATCAATTCCGTACCTAAAACTTTCTTCCCAACGGAAGCAAAACTATACCACCCATCGCGGAAGGTCGTCTTGTAGAAAACAGCAAACATGCCAACAAATGGCTCGAAGTCGCGAGCTTGACAACAGAATTCGAAGTCTCGAATTCTCAACATCCTGAAGGGATGGATATGTGAGATGTGTATCCCATAGGTCATCAAGACCGATTGCACAAATCCAGTCACCGGGATCCGGAAGTTTCCCGTCGTGAAATTGTCCACGTACACAGCCATCTTCTTCGGAGGAGGACTGGTTGCAATGGAACTACTTGCTGGACGCTCTGGTTCCCACTCAGACGCCAAACCATATACATTAACAACATCGTCGAAATCCTTCTTCTTAAGGTTCACAACCACTTTATGAATGGCAGGAGTACCCTTTTTATCTCCAGCCATCTGAATAAAGAATGATAGTAAGAAAGATAAAGAAATCTCAGAAATTCGAGTTCTGAATGTTTGAGTGAATAAGAATTCGAAAGCGATAAGATTTAATTGGAAACCACGAGTGATCTATTTATACTCATCGCAATTAATGCTACTGATGGAGTGCCATAGGAGAGAGAAACCGCGGACCTTCAGATGGTTGACACGTCAGGCGGGAGACTCAAAAAATTGCGAACAGACTGTCAAAGACGTCATACACGTCTTGTCAGTTGTCCCTTAAAGTTCCTCTCTCCACCACGTCATCAAGATTATCCAACTTGCAGAAGTTTCAAATCTCAAAAATATCTTCCAAGGATATTTTCCTCAAACAGTTGAATATTCACAAAAGATAAAAAGTTTCTTTCCATTAAATAATCAAAAGATAATTACAAAAAGATGGAAAGACAATTACAAGATACTAAACACCTAAACCTATTCTATGGGTTTGAGGCTGTCATGTCTTCCGGAGCCTTTGGGGAAGTATCCTCAGAAGAGTCGTCCTCAGACTCATCACCTAAGTAATTCTTCAACTGCTGCATGCCATCAGTAGCCGAAGCAAACACCGGAAGCATGTTTTGCAGCGGGAACACCAGACCATCATGCTCCTTAATCCGCATGCCCTGCTCCTGCTTGACATCAAGGCCATAAAGTGGATGATCTCTAAACGTGCGATTATTCTGAGCATAGGTCTCCCTTCATTGAAGCCTCTCACGCAACCAAGCTGGGAGAAGGCAGTCATCAAATTGAAAAAGCTGTCAACCATCTCAGGACTCCCCTTGATATGGCGGATGACATGCCAAAAATAAAGAGATAAGTTATTTAGTATCAAGGCGTGAAGTTTATGGTAAACAACAAATTAGGAAAAACTTACAGAATCAAGTCCCCGAGTGAGGAACCACTGACGATCCTGCTCTGCACCATCAGCTCTCTTTCGGAGTTCTTGGGACTCCCCAGCCATTTGTTGTCTTTCATTCAAGGCTGCAGTGGCCGGGCCTCCGCTTCTTCACAGGCTTGCAAAAGGGAATCGTAGGCAGCTTGTATCTCGGCAGCACTTTTGTCTTTCAGGTCAACCTGTTCCTTTTGTAACCTAAACTCTGCTTCAAGTTCTTGGATACGATTTCCTTGAAGGGTCACTTGATCTTCCAGAGCTGAATTCGCCCCTTGAGCCCGCGCCAATTCATCTTTTTTCTTTTGTGCCTCCGCCCGGGCAGCCTCAAGAAGGGAATTCTGCTTTTCACAGGCTTCCTTCCATTGGCGGGCGGCGGCAGCGCTCCGGTCTTGTTCTCCCTTAAGAGCGATCTCTGCGTCCGCCTGCTTCCCCTTGGCTGTACTAGCCGCCAAGCGGTGGTCTTCAGCCTCTTTCTTCGTAGCTTCTACAGCTCGAGAAGCTTGGCCCTGTTTCCCGCCCATAGTACGCCATTCACGAAGAATTTCCTGGCTACAGGCTAAAGTGTTAGCCAGGGAAAAAGACAAGTCAGTGTGAAGGTCGTGGCGGGAACGGTCACGCTGGTGCACCATTTCAGCAAGCGGCACGCAATGCTTAACAAAACTCATACAGGTTCCGGGATCAGAAAACCGGGACCCATTGGTAATATCCCATGAAGGGACAAACAAATCAAAATCATCCCTCAGGTTCGCATTTCCGTAATAACGGGAACCTGAGGCTTCGAAGCGAACGGGGATTGAGGACGGCTGTTGAGGAGCATTCGACGTTATTGCCTCCCCGGCACCTCGGAACGCTTGCCCAATTTGAAAACCTCCTTCCCCACCAGTAGTTAAAGGGGAAGAGGTAGCAAAAATTTGTGGAGGAGAACGAGGAGGAGATTCGTCCGTCCTAAAGCCTTCTGCATTAACAGCGGAGCCGCTCTCCTGAAAACCAGTTGCGGTCCCAGTCTGAAAAAGATAGTCAAACGGACTTTCAGTCCCAGACTGGACGACTGGTTCCTCCGCGGCAATCTCAGTCAGAAGGGTAGGCGGCCTATCTTCCGCAGTCTTCTCGTGCGGAGGAGACAGTTGTTTCTCAGGCATGGGGGTTGGGGATGGTAACTTCTCAGAAACATCGTCCCCAAATATCGATGGATCTGCACAAAAACGCTATACTTAGCTAACGTTCCAAAACAGTAAAATACAGAAAGTGAAACACATACCTTCTACTGTATCCATACGTTCCGCAAGACTATACTGTGGCTTCTTGGGGCGATGTATTTTCCTTTTCTTCTTTGAAGATCCTTCTCCATCGTCCGTGGTTTTTGCACCCGCATGGCTCGCATGAAAGGACGAAAAAGCCCTCCTCTTTTCCAACTCTGCCAGTAAATGTGAGACAGAGGAAAATTCAGAGGCACCGTCATCAGAGTTCCTCTCCTCTTGAGAGGCGGAAAATTCAGAGGCATCGTCATCGTCATCACTCGATGATAGAATGGAAATCACCCCATCAGAAGTAAGGGTGTTAAGTGGAGGAGGGTTTAAGACGTACACACATGTTTGAAAGGTTGCGTCTGAAATTACAGGTTCAGCTCGCACCTTTGTCGGAAAGAGAAACCGGTCCTTGGTCTTATCAAGGATAGGCTTGTCACCCGCATCACGGATACTTTTCCGAACACAACCCCTATCCTCAAAAAGGACATTAAGCATAGAACCTCGACCTGAAAAGATAAAAACACAATCATAAAAAGCTTCGATTAAGAGAAAAGGAAAAAAGGATAACTCACGTTCATTCAAATCAATGAAAACGGGCTCCATATATTCAGATGGCCATAGGCGGCTCATGCCCGCCCACACCAGAGCTTCCTCCGACAATGCCCGCATCGGTGTTGGCTCCGACATTAAGACGCGGAACCAATCAGGCCTCTCGTGAACAGCCGTAACAACGTCCGGGAGCGCAACGTTAACCGGACGGCGGACCATGGCAACAGGCACCACGTCCTTAGAGATCCAAAAGAACGTGTTACACCAGTCCTTGGATCCTTTCTCGACTTCATAACCAATACTCCTATCAGAAAAACCTGGGCATGTAAACCAACCGTCACGACTAGCGAACCGATAGAAGACCGGAAATCGGTCAAGATGTGGCAGCATGTCATGAGCTGTACATACGAATTCATAATGACGAATTCGCATTACAGCACGCGGATGCAATTGGGATAAATGGACCCCATATGCAGTCAGCACCTTCATAAAAAATTTCGTTATGGGAAAACGGAAATTCCCATAGACAAAATAATCAGAATACACAGCCATTTTGCCAGGCGGTGGCAGGCTGGCTATAAAAGCAGGTAATGGAAATTCTGGTTCCCATTCCGGCGGGATACCATAAGGTTCAATAAGTTTCTGATACTCAGCCAGATCCCATTGAACTTCTATTTCATCAACCTCGGATTGAACAGTCGTCATTACAGTAAGATGTAAGGTAGCGACATATGGTTATACGAAAGATTGAATGCTTAAGTCAAAGATTCAGGGAAAGAAAGCAAAGAAGATAATCAGAAATCAAAGGCGATTAAAACTTAGAAAAGAAGATATCTCCCACTATTTATACCCATCGCAATTAATGCGATGGGATATGAACAGTGGAGAGAGAAAGTCATCGCCTAATCAACAACCGCCACGTCACGCGGGAAATTCAAAAAAGAGAAATGTTGCACAGTCGGGTACAGTGACAGCCGTCATAAACGTTCCATCACCTGTTCATACGCCTGCGAGTGGTCAACTTGTCCTTTTTTCATGATTATCTACACCAACAGAAGATATTTTCTACCAAACTTCAAAATTCAAAAACCGGCCAAAATTTCACCCCCATAAAGACTTCACGCGGAAGAAACACTGGACTGTGGGACTTATAGAGGTAGGGTACCAAAAAGACCCAAATACCCTTAAGTGTACCCGCGGGTCGTAGAGAAACCCCTTATACCACCCGCGGGATATACGGATCATCCGCATAACACGGTAGAGGAAGAACGTCCTCACACCACACGCGGAAGCATCCAGGCACCCTCAGACGTTATCCGCGAGATAGGACATCTGTCCGCCAAAATGACCGGAAAGCAATACCAACTGGACAGTTGTTATGAACTAACTACCCTCTAAAAGAGTATCCACGATTGTTACTTGAAGAATACGTGACTCGCCAGCCAATGAGAAAAGGACACCTGGCCAGGTTGTTATAACCATGCACATGGCCAGGGTATGATCCATCCTATCATAAGGTGACGCGTGTCCAGGTTGTTATACCCATGCTCATGGGACGTATAGCTCAACCTATCAGAAAGGGACTTTCGTCTAGGTAGTTATCAAGATCTTCTAGAAGAGGACAGCTGGTCCAATCACCTTTCTACATCCTTCGGCTATAAATATCTTGTCAACCTACATGAGGTATTTATTCACATTCACTCTGACTCACTTATACTCTGACAACACTTAGTCTGTATACTTCAGTACTTTCTCCCTTACGAAATATATTGATTCTCACGCCGGATGGTGGTTACAGGAAGACCCCCCCCCCCCTCTTGTCCTTCCTGTAACGAGACTCACAGTGTCTGTTTTGCAGATTCCGGTCATTGGACTTCGGGATGTTGTGCTCATACTGTGTTAGTAGTTATCTTATTTTACTCTGTGGACTCATTGGATACAAGACCCATACCCGGGGATTGGATCCGTGTTTCTTCACAATTATATATATGTAGATTAAAAAACATTTACAATTAAAATTTACATATATGTATTTACCTATTGACAAAAAAGAAAAGAAAAAAATTTAGTCTGAACATATATGTCCGACCCATTCTTACGTATTTTTTTAAATTACATATATGCATATTTTAAAATTACATGCCAAGTATTCATACTAACTTGAACTATTAATAATGATTATAAGGCCGATAAAAAATAAATAAGATTTTGGAAATGTATAAAATCGTTGCGGTCAAAGAAAGTGGACCAGATCATGAGATAATATAGGAATTTATGATAACTGCCAAGATTTGGTGGAAACTTATTTTATAGAACTACCCTTTGCATTAAAAATAAAAGAAGAATCATAATAAAATATATGATCGGTTATGATGAGTTTTTAGAGTTCTTATAAAAAATGGAGTTCTCAAATAAACCCTTCCCTCATAATAGTAATATATTAAATATTTATCTCTCTAAACTAATTAATTTTTCTCCTGTTATTTCTCTTCTATATCGTCTCTCATCACCCTAATTTTAGGTTTTATAAATATGTTAAATCTGTTAAGATTATATATGATTTTTATAATATTGTTATGCATCCACATATACATCACATAATATAGATGTTTACATATATGTAAATTAACTATTTACACAATATAGATGTTTACATATATGTAAATTAACTAATTATACATGTGTAATAAAAATTACATATGTGCATATATATTGTTCACATTGTTTTTTTTATTTTGTATACTTATAGTCTTAAAAATACAACAAAAATATCAAAAATAGGCGTTTACCTATATGCAAATGAACTTTTTACATATGTGCACCCTTAGAGGAACACATATAAATAGTAGCTTAGGAGTGTATACATATATGTTACCGGTGGTCAATGGGTATATATCAAAAATATACTAGTAATAAATAAACAATTGATTATCACAAATTTATAAATACTCCTTTTTATGCCAACACAAAATAGCTACAGGTCTAGGTGTAGTGTTTAATTGACTCGTGTAAATACCTGTAAGCTGTTTGTTTTGGTGTTCGACTTGACGGACTTGTTGGTCATGCAAACTGAGCATTGGGCTTGTGTTTTAATTTAATAAAGTTATAAAGACAAAAAAAATCCAATGTCACCTTTCAATGATTTTAGGAAGACAATAAATGGAGGTCCGGACTTTCGTTGGTGGCCACTGTTGTTTTTTTTTTCTTTTTTAATTTGTCAATCATATTTAAAATTATATGATCCATAGAGAATATTTGCGAAAAAGAAGAAAGAAAATATATGGGAAGTTACGTGAATAATTTACGATAATACCCCAACAATGCTTCATTTGCTTTAAATTAATCTCCCTATTTCTCTATATATATACATATCTGCCACTAACATTTTCAGCCATTGATCAATCAATGAATAGTCTAGATGAGTTCTTTAAGTTATCACCAAATTTTATAGTTCTTAAATGATACTCACCCTTACTATTATAACCTTTTGATTTATTAAGAAACTTTGTTAGTGAAATAAAATGAGCGGTTAATATTGGTTCTTAGAGTTCTTAATAAAAATGAAGTTCTTAAGGGATACATACCCTATATATATATAGTTTTTTTAGGGGCAATTTCATGTATACCCTTATAAAACTAGAATATCATATATGCCCAATCTATTAAAAAACACCTTAACAAATTACCATTTTACCCTTAATTTTTAAAATTCAAAAATACTATATAGAAAGAAAAAAGAAAATCTAAGAAAACTTAAGTGAAAAGTGAGTCCCATTAATACAAGAAAACAAAATGATGATGAACCCCATTTCTTTCTTTTTTGTTAGTCTCCTTTCTCACCATTAATAAATTTCCAAATATTGTTCTCTAGAACTATAATTTTGCACATTTGGTAATGGCCGGTATAGAGGTAGGGTACCAAAAAGACCCAAATACCCTTAAGTAAGGCCCGCGGGTCAATTAGAAGTCCCTCATAAGGCACCCGCCGGACATATAAACTATCCGCATAATCAGTTGGGGAAGAAACACTCTCATAGCACATGCGGAAGCATCATAGCACCCTCAGAAGTCATCCGCGAGAAGGAATAACCTTCCGCGTAAATGGCCACAAGGTAATGCTCCGGGACAGCTGTCACATTCTAGAAGATTTACCAAGATGCTTTCTTGGGAAATACATGATCTTTGGGCCAATTAGCCAATGACACCTGGCAAGGTCGTTATAACCATGCACATGGCCAATATTCCCCCGATAACCAAAGATAAAGAGACACGTGTCCAGGTTGTTATACATGCACATGCAACGTATAGGTTGAACCTATCACATAGAGACACGTGTCCAGACGGTTATGCAGGCATATTCTTAAGGTACAACTGGCCCAATTACCTTCCCACACCCTTCGGCTATAAATACCCTCTCGATCATCATGAGGTATTCATTCACAATCATTGTACTCTCTCAATTTACTTAAGTACTTTAGCTTCTCATCAGGACTGTACTTATTCTCACGCCGGAGGGTGGTTACGGGAAGACCCCTTGTGACACTCGTCAATTTCAGGTTAACTCCGTTAATCCAAACTCCGTTAATTCAAACTTAAGATCACTTGATCTATAACGCACACCTCATTACATTTAAACTAGGGTTTTAAATGACGCTTGACAATTACTACATGTGTAGTCTTTCGGGATTGCACCGAAACGCAAACGAGTTGACGCAAACCATTGGTGAATAAACGAAAAACAACCAAACAATAATTATGTGATAATTATGTGTTAGGCTTATGTGTTATTTGATAATATCATTTAAAACACTAACTCAAGATGCAAACAAGTTACTTTAGGCTAGAAAAGTAATACTTAAAAGTTGAGGGACCTATGTGTAACATATTATTATTAATAATAAACAAAACCCTAACTCTCTTTCTCCCTCCCTCACACCGATCGGCCCCCCTCCCCCTTGGCTCCCTTGGCTGCCGTCAGTCATACACACACATACACACATGATTTTTCAAGTTTGGTTGAAGATTAAGGTGCTAGGAAGGTATAAATAACTATCCAATGTATTTTACATGTTTAATTTTGATCTTGAATGGGTTACTCTAAAACCCTAGGTCACGAAAATTGATGAATAAGATGAACTAGGGTTGATTTATGCTAGAAGATGATTGATTATGTGTTGGTTATTGATATTGATGATCATATGTGATTTTGAACGGTGAAAGATTGTTGAATCATTGATTGTTTGTAAACCCTAGAGGGTTACTACTGATTTTTATAATTATTGATGTTTATTGCATGTTGGAGTTATGTCGTATGCTTAGGATGCATGTTAGATGATTGTTTGTGCTTGCTGAGTTTTGACAGCAGAGATAGTTAAACTTGAACGACATGTAACTTGTTGAATATAAAAGCAAACTGAGCTATTTATGAGTCTACAAGCTAGTACTCTGAGTCTAATTTTCAGAAAACCCAACCACGCCTAATTTGGAGGTGTTTCGGTTGTTCAAACGATTTAAATGTGATTAAAGGTCTAAACTGGTACTGGACAGATTGTAAGTTATGTTTAGACAACTGTAACTAAATGTTAATGTGGAAATTGGTCGAGGTTGTTAACACTAAAGGGTACTATGTTGAGTCTAGTTTCTATGAAGTCCAAAATTGTAATTTTTGGACGAGTAAAATTTAACTTTTATTATTTTACAAAACTGAAGTGCAAATCTGAATTGTGAGACCTGCTGTTAGGTTGTTTTGTAATTATCATATCTCATGAACTACAAGACCAAATGGGTTGGTTCTACTTCTGGAAGTTAACATGTTGAGTTAAGAACCTAACCCAATTTGTCTTGCATTAGTTGGATTTTTCATTTAACGGGAATAACAAATAAAATTCTGTTGCGCATGATTTTGACTGCTGTGAGTTTGCTGTAATGTTTTGGTCTTTGTGAGAAATCTATGTGGAATAAAAATACAATAAAATATGTTCTGGAAACCTAACTCATGTATGTTTTTGTGAAGATTTTTGGTGAATTATTTGATATGTTTTGATCTATTGAATATAGTAATCTTTCAAGTAGGATTCTGTATTGATAAAACTAGCTGCTGAACTATGTGAAAATACATGAAACATGCTTGTTGTTAAATAATTGCTACGTTTATGACCAAATTGCCCTTGTGGGGATAATTGCTAGTAATGTACAATATTAATACATGATATGTAAATAGTTGTTCACATATGTAACGTATCATCAATGTGCTTGTTGAGACACACACAATTCACAAACGAAACACGAAACGTATTTTATGCATAGGAATTATGTGCCGAGTCTAGAGACTCGATAATAGTTCCAACACTTAGAAAATCTCCTTGTTGTTTTAGAACGCTAGTGAGGGTTTTCTGTGACGCGCATCACTTGGGTGACTTGTTTTTGGAATTTTTCGCAAACAGTGAGTTTCACGTTTCCCCTTTTAACTCTTTTAAACGCTTTTCACTTGGGGGAGAATACATACTCCGAAACGGTTTTAGATTTTGTTATTAGATTATATATCACTTGTAAAGGCTAAGTGGCAAAAGAAACAACTGAAGTCCTACACATCGAACAGTTTAGTATTGGATAATAGCGTGTCACTGTTGAGTAGTATTACTGGGTTTGACAAACCCCACCCAACGCTAAGCTCGACTGGAGGTCGAGTGGGTGTAATTTTGGCTAACACATTACCATGGTCGGGATAGACCTGGTGGCAAGGCACATGATAAACAGTCAGCTTCGGTGTTGAACACTTAGTAATACTTGCTTTATAGGCTAGCTACCTATAGATATATAATTGATATAACACTATCTGGTAACGCAAAACGCTAAACGCAAAACGCTAAACGCAAAAGGCAAACGCTTTATTTTATATAAACTTGTGAACTCACCAACCCCGTGTTGACACTTTTAGTATGTTATTCTCAGGTATCCGAGGCGGGCGCACGGTATAGGATCATGCATTATTTTGAACACTATTGTTTATGTAAATTGTTTTAAAACTATTATTAATTGGGTTTATAAGTCGTCCTGCGTGACGCAACACTTGGTTTATGGTTTTACGCCTCCGCACTTATTTACACTTAACGTTTTCGTGGTTTGAAAACTTTATTTATGGTTTGATTATAACTAATGATTCCGATCCTGTTAGTTCACACCATCTGACGTTAACGCAAAACGCTAAACGCAAAACGCTAAACGCAAAACGCAAACGCTTTATTTTATATAAACTTGTGAACTCACCAACCCCGTGTTGACACTTTTAGTATGTTATTCTCAGGTAGCCGAGGCGGGCGCGCGGTATAGGATCATGCATTATTTTGAACACTATTGTTTATGCAAACTGTTTTTAAACTATTATTATTTGGGTTTATAAGTCGTCCTGCGTGACGCAACACTTGTTTTATGGTTTTACGCTTCCGCACTTATTTACACTTAACGTTTTCGTGGTTTGAAAACTTTATTTATGGTTTGATTATAACTAATGATTCCGATCCTGTTAGTTCACACCCTCTGACGGTAAAACTCCGTTGGTGGATTTTGAGGGTGTGACAGATTGGTATCAGAGCCATTGGTTATAGCGAACTAGAAATTGCATGCATACTAGACTATAACCGCAACGACCCATTAGTTATAATTATACGCACTGCATATATATTTTTCTTAGTCTCTCGTTATCTTATCTCTTACCTCATTCACTCATACGCGCGCATACACGACTTACCTGTAGGGATGTCGACGCTACCATCATCATCATCTGACCAGATGACTCATGATCATGGAAAGGAACCGCAGTTACGTACCTCATCGCCACCCCGAGTAGTCCCGGAGTTAGAAGCCCCTGCACCGAAGAGGTATCGCCTGTCTGGAGGCATGTACGACGACGACTTTAGCTGGGATTGGTACCCGAGTCTGATCAGACGTATGGTCTATCGCGAACAAGTTCCCCCGAGGAAGAACCCAAGGAAGAACCTGAGGAAGATCCCGAGGAGGAACCCGAAGAGGAACCGGAGGAAGAACCGGCTGAGCCAGAGGCACATTCAGAGGTATCCTCAGACGATGACATCTAAGGATGATAACACCTAGATGGAAGGGTTGTCTCCATCCAAACTATTATTTTCTATGATTTTAAGGATTGGTTTTAAATATTTTGTAGCGAATACAATGGTTTTAATCATGAATTATTATTTGGATTATTATATGGTTGTGATGTGATGTTTGTTTCTTTCATTTTCTTTCTTACCTATCTTTTTATTACATGTATGGTGTGTTACATATGAAACTGAGAATTCATGTCTAACATTTTATGCTGTGATTTTAAGGAAATGGCTGGAAGAAACGCTGGACACGGTCGCGGTAACATCAACTTAACCGCAGCAGAACTTCAGACTTTATTGAATGACCATGCGACGGTAGCTCTAGCCGCACATGTTCAGAATCAAGCCGGAGGTCCAACTGGAACGTGTACTTTCAATAACTACCTGGATTGCAAGCCCAATTCGTTTAAGGGCACTGAGGGAGCCATAGGTTTCCTACGTTGGGCTGAGAAGGCCGAATCAGCTTTCGAGATGTGTAACTGTCCACCTACCAGTAGGGTCAAATTCGCTGCTGGAACACTGGAGGATTCTGCTCTCACTTGGTGGAATTCAAATGTGCAAATTCTTGGACTGGAATTAGCAAACGCTATGAACTGGGAAGAGTTCAAGAACATGATGCGGGAAGAGTATTGTCCTAGAGAGGATATCGCAAAGTTGAAGTCTGAGTTTTGGTCATTGAAAATGGTGGGTTCCGAGATTGAAGCCTACACCACTCGTTCTCACGAACTAGCAGTGATGTGTTCACGGATGGTAGACCCGCAAAGTAAGAGGATCGAGATGTACATCGATGGGTTGGTTCCGCAAAATAAGGGTATGGTGACGTCTTCCAAACCGGCTACAATTCAACAAGCGATCCGGTTAGCTCACAAACTGACGGATCAGGCAGTGACCCAAGGTGCGTTACCACCTAGATGTTCGACCTCTAAAACCCGTGATAACCCGAGCACTGACAACAACAGCAACAACAACCCGAGTAATGGAAAGAGGAAATTTGACAACACCAGGTCCTCATCATCGAACCCCCCATAGCAACAACACTACCGTACGCCCGAACTCACTCGGAGCTTCAACAATCAGGGTCCCAACAATAACAATAACGGTGGCGGGCAGGGTTCGAGCGGCTATGCTGGGAAACACCCGAAATGCAACAGGTGCAACTATCACCATGCTGGCCCGTGTGACCGTGTCAAGTGTCTGAGATGCGGAAAAATGGGCCATCAGGCCAAGGAATGTAAGGGAGACCTAGCGGCAAAGGGTGCTCCTAAACCACCCATGGCGACTAAAGGGTGCTTCGAGTGTGGTCAAGAGGGTCATTTCAGGAAGGATTGCCCCAAGCTAAAGTAGAATGAGATCAATGGAGGCAGCAGCAGTGGCGAAAGCAATGGTAAAGGTAGAGCTTTCGTCATTGGGTCGGGCCAAGCCCGCAGCGACCCGTATGTGGTGACCGGTAAGTTTCCGGTGAACGACTGTTTTGCTTCTGTTTTGTTTGACACTGGAGCTGATAGGAGTTTTGTGTCGAAAGCCTTTAGTAAACTCTTAGACTTAATTCCAACCCCGTTAGATGCTAAATTTTCTGTTGAATTAGCTGACGGTAAGTCTATAGAAACAACTCATGTACATGCGGGATGTAAGTTAAAACTGTCAGGTCATGCTTTTGATATCGACCTCATACCTTTTACACTTGGTAGTTTCGATGTCGTTGTCGGCATGGACTGGTTATCTGAGAACCGAGCGGAGATTATATGTCACGACAAGATAGTCCACATCACTACCCCTTCCGGCGAGATCATTTCGGTCCAGGGCGAGAAGAGCGGCATGACCACCAGCTTCATCACCCTCATGAAGGCGTAGAAGTATCTACGAAAGGGTCATCCGGCAATTTTAGCCCATATTGTTGAGAAACCCGCGGATGAGAAGCGAATCGAAGACATACCGATTATGCGAGATTTTTCCGGAAGTTTTCCCGGAGGATTTGCCTGGACTCCCACCTATTCGACAAGTCGAGTTCCAAATCGAATTGACCCCCGGTGCAGCACCCATAGCCCGAGCCCCGTATCGGCTCGCACTGGCGGAGCTTCAGGAGCTGTCCACGCAATTGCAAGATTTGTTGGATAAAGGTTTTATCCGACCTAGCTCATCACCATGGGGAGCCCCTGTCTTATTTGTCCGAAAGAAGGACGGGACTTTCCGCATGTGCATCGACTACCGAGAGCTGAACAAGGTGACGATCAAGAACCGTTATCCGTTACCCCGAATTGATGATCTGTTTGACCAGCTGCAAGGATCGAGTTACTACTCGAAGATCGACCTGAGATCTGGTTACCATCAATTAAGAGTGCGCGAAGAAGATATTTTAAAGACGGCTTTCAGAACTCGGTATGGTCACTACGAGTTTTTGGTTATGCCTTTTGGCTTAACCAACGCACCAGCCGTATTTATGGATCTCATGAATCGAGTATGCAAGGCGTACCTCGACAAACTTGTGATTGTTTTTATTGATGATATCCTCGTCTACTCCAAGGACAAGACTGACCATGAAGAACACCTGAGGTTAATTCTAGAATTGCTAAAGAAGGAACAACTGTACGCTAAACTCTCGAAATGCGAATTTTGGCTTCGCGAGGTTCACTTTTTAGGACATGTGATCAATGAGAATGGTATCCATGTCGATCCCGGCAAAGTAGAGGCCATCAAAAACTGGGAAGCACCTAAGACACCGACTGAGGTGCGACAATTTCTAGGACTGGCCGGCTACTACCGGCGTTTTATCGAGGGATTTTCAAAGATTGCTCAACCCCTCACCGCTTTGACTCACAAGGGAACTAAGTACAATTGGGGAGACGCGCAAGAATCCACTTTCCAACTGTTGAAAACCAAACTCTGTAGCGCCCCTATTCTAGCCCTTCCCGAGGGAACGGAGAATTTTGAGGTGCATTGTGACGCATCGATACAAGGTCTCGGTTGTGTGCTGATGCAACTCGAGAAAGTTATAGCCTATGCCTCTCGGCAACTACGGATTCACGAGAAGAACTACACGACCCATGACTTGGAACTCGGAGCTGTGGTGTTTGCTCTTAAGATATGGAGGCATTACTTGTACGGTACCAAGTTTACCATTTACACCGACCACAAAAGTCTCCAACATATCTACGATGAGAAGGAGCTGAACATGCGACAGCGTCGTTGGGTCGAGCTGTTTAAGGATTATGATTGTGCCATCAAGTACCACCATGGCAAGGCCAATGTAGTGGCCGACGCTCTCAGCAGAAAAGAAACCGATAAACCTAGGCGAGTGCGAGCATTACAACTTACGATTCACGCCAACTTACCCGATCAGATTCGCGATGCGCAACTCGAAGCCTTGAAGGATGATAATCTCCCATCAGAACTCATGCGGGGCATGAACAAGCAACTTGAAACCAAATCGGACGGGGTCCGATATTTCGAAATCGGATTTGGGTCCCTCGATACGGAGAGTTGAGAACTTTAGTGATGGACGAATCACATAAGTCCCGATATTCCATCCACCCTGGCTCAGATAAGTTGTACCATGACCTAAAGGCACTTTACTGGTGGCCAAACATGAAAGCCGACATTGCCACCTACGTGAGCAAATGCTTGACTTGCGCGACAGTCAAAATAGAATATCAGAAACCATCTGGTCTACTACAGCAACCAGAACTTCCAACGTGGAAATGGGAACACATTTCAATGGATTTTATCACGGGATTACCCAAAACACCGACGGGATGCGATACCATCTGGGTGATCGTTGACCGGTTGACTAAGTCTGCACACTTCTTAGTAATCAAAGAATCGGACAAAATGGAAAGACTGACTGGCATCTACATGAAGGAAGTAGTGTCTAGACACGGAGTGCCTGTCTCAATCATTTCTGATCGAGATTCCCGTTTCACTTCGCACTTTTGGATGTTATTACAAAGCGCACTAGGCACCCGCCTTGATATGAGCACAGCATACCATCCTCAGACGGATGGGCAAAGTGAGCGCACCATTCAGACCTTGGAGGACATGTTGCGTGCATGCGTGTTGGATTTAGGAAAGAGTTGGGAACCTCACTTGCCTTTGGTAGAGTTTTCGTATAATAAGAGCTACCACGCAAGCATTAAGGCAGCGCCGTTTGAAGCGTTGTACGGACGGAAGTGTCGATCACCTCTATGCTGGGCAGAGGTGGGTGATAGCCAAATCACTGGTCCAGAACTAGTACTCGAAACCTCTGAAAAGATTGTTCAAATCCGCAACCGTATGGCAGCAGCACGAGATCGCCAAAAGAGTTACGCCGACAAGCGCCGAAAGCCTATTGAATTTCAAGTGAACGACCAAGTATTACTCAAAGTCTCACCTTGGAAAGGTGTGCTTCGCTTCGGAAAGCGAAACAAACTCAATCCACGATACCTTGGCCCCTACCGGATAACTGAGCGCATTGGTCCGGTGGCGTACCGACTGGATTTACCACAGAACTCAGTGGCGTACACAATGTATTCCATGTATTCAACTTGAAGAAATGCCTTTCCGATGAAACCCAAGCAGTTCCTTTGGACGAATTGCAAATTGATGAACAGCTACGCTTCATTGATGAAACCCAGCCGGATCTTCACGGAAGTATCTCGTACTACGTAGGTGCGGAATCCCTACGTAACACGATACGAGCGTAAGATGAGTAATACGTTAAAACCAAACACGAACACGTTACAATACTAAAAAGACACGTTGTATTGCAACACTTCAACACGTGATATTCAATCACACACACACGTTCTAGAATCCTTAAAAAACCAAGCCGTAACCTAGCTTATATATGCTACGACAACTTCGCCTAACAGACTAGGCGAAGTTGTCATTAACTTCGCTTGTCCACAAGTTCGCTTATAACAGGCGAACTTGTGAGAAAACCTATCTAAACCAAAACAAATCAAACTAACACTATTACAGACACAAAACAAAACACTAGATACTAAACTACTGACATCATACACCAACACAAAACACTCAAGCACAGCAAGATTCCAATCGTTAAGGTTCGTTGGAACTCGAGATGTGGACCGAAGTTCACTTGGGAACGCGAGGATCAAATGATGAAAAAGTATCCTCACCTTTTTGAAGGGTTGACCAAACACCGAAAACCGCGAAACCCGTCAAACCGTCAGAAATCACCAGAGGTATGAGTTAAATTTCGGGACGAAATTTCTTTCTACTAGGGGATGATATGACAAACTGAAAATTTTTCTTGCTTTTTCAGACACTCATCGCGACTTGACTCAAATTTTCGGGACGAAAATTCTTTAACATGGGAATGATGTGACACTCGTCAATTTCAGGTTAACTCCGTTAATCCAAACTCCGTCAATTCAAACTTAAGATCACTTGATCTATAACGCACACCTCATTACATTTAAACTAGGGTTTTAAATGACGCTTGACAATTACTACATGTGTAGTCTTTCGGGATTGCACCGAAACGCAAACCATTGGTGAATAAACGAAAAACAACCAAACAATAATTATGTGATGATTATGTGTTAGGCTTATGTGTTATTTGATAATATCATTTAAAACACTAACTCAAGATGCAAACAAGTTACTTTAGGCTAGAAAAGTAATACATAAAGTTGAGGGACCTATGTGTAACATATTATTATTAATAATAAACAAAACCCTAACTCTCTTTCTCCCTCCCTCACACTGATCGGCCCCCTCCCCCTTGGCTCCCTTAGCTGCCGTCAATCATACACACACATACACACAAGATTTTTCAAGTTTGGTTGAAGATTAAGGTGCTAGGAAGTTATAAACAACTATCCTATGTATTTTACATGTTTAATTTTGATCTTGAATGGGTTAATCTAAAACCCTTGGTCACGAAAATTGATGAATAAGATGAACTAGGGTTGATTTATGCTAGATGATGATTGATTATATGTTGGTTATTGATATTGATGATCATATGTGATTTTGAACGGTGAAAGATTGTTGAATCATTGATTGTTTGTAAACCCTAGAGGGTTACTACTGATTTTTATAATTATTGATGTTTATTGCATGTTGGAGTTATGTCGTATGCTTAGGATGCATGTTAGATAATTGTTTGTGCTTGCTGAGTTTTGACAGCAGAGATAGTTAAAATTGAACGACATGTAACTTGTTGAATATTAAAGCAAACTGAGCTATTTATGAGTCTACAAGGTAGTACTCTGAGTCTAGTTTTCAGAAAACCCAACCACGCCTAATTTGGAGGTGTTTCGGTTGTTCAAACGATTTAAATGTGATTAAAGGTCTAAACTGGTACTGGACAGATTGTAATTTATGTTTAAACAACTGTAACTAAATGTTAATGTGGAAATTGGTCGAGGTTGTTAACACTAAAGGGTACTATGTTGAGTCTAGTTTCTATGAAGTCCAAAATTGTAATTTTTGGACGAGTAAAAGTTAACTTTTATTATTTTACAAAACTGAAGTGCAAATCTGAATTGTGAGACCTGCTGTTAGGTTGTTTTGTAATTATTATATCTTATGAACTACAAGACCAAATGTGTTGGTTCCACTTCTGGAAGTTAACATTTTGAGTTAAGAACCTAAACCAATTGGTTTTGCATTAGTTGGATTTTTCATTTAACGGGAATAACAAATAACATTCTGTTGCGCATGATTTTGACTGTTGTGAGTTTGCTGTAATGTTTTGGTCTTTGTGAGAAATATATGGGGAATAAAAATACAATAAAATATGTTCTGGAAACCTAACTTATGGTATGTTTTAGTGAAGATTTTTGGTGAATTATTTGATATGTTTTGATCTATTGAATATAGGAATCTTTCAAGTAGGATTCTGTCTTGATAAAACTAACTGCTGAACTATGTGAAAATACATGAAACATGCTTGTTGTTAAATAATTGCTACGTTTATGACCAAATTGCCCTTGTGGGGATAATTGCTAGTAATGTACAATATTAATACAGATATGTAAATAGTTGTTCACACATGTAACGTATCATCAATGTGCTTGTTGAGACACACACAATTCACAAACGAAACACGAAACGTATTTTATGCATAGGAATTATGTGCCGAGTCTAGAGACTCGATAATAGTTCCAACAATTAGAAAATCTCCTTGTTGTTTTAGAACGCTAGTGAGGGTTTTCTGTGACGCGCATCACTTGGGTGACTTGTTTTTGGAATTCTTCGCAAACAATGAGTTTCACGTTTCCCCTTTTACTCTTTTAAACGCTTTTCACTTGGGGGAGAATACATACTCCGAAACGCTTTTAGAATTTGTTATTAGATTATATATCACTTCTAAAGGCTAAGTGGCAAACGAAACAACTGAAGTCCTACACATCGAACCGTTTAGTATTGGATAATAGCGAGTCACTGTTGAGTAGTACTACTGGGTTTGACAAACCCCACCCAACGCTAAGCTTGACTGGAGGTCGAGTGGGTGTAATTTTGGCTAACACATTACCATGGTCGAGATAGACCTGGTGGCAAGGCACATGATAAACAGTCAGCTTCGGTGTCGAACACTTAGTAATACTTGCTTTATAGGCTAGCTACCTATAGATATATAATTGATATAACACTATCTGGTAACGCAAAAAGCTAAACGCAAAACGCAAACGCTTTATTTTATATAAACTTGTGAACTCACCAACCCCGTTTTGACACTTTTAGTATGTTATTCTTAGGTAGCCGAGGCAGGCGCGCGGTATAGGATCATGCATTATTTTGAACACTATTGTTTATGCAAACTGATTTTAAACTATTATTATTTGGGTTTATAAGTCGTCCTGCGTGACGCAACACTTGGTTTATGGTTTTACGCTTCCGCACTTATTTACACTAAACGTTTTCGTGGTTTGAAAACTTTATTTATGGTTTGATTATAACTAATGATTCCGATCCTGTTAGTTCACACCCTCTGACGGTAAAACTCCGTTGGTGGATTTTGAGGGTGTGACAACCCCCACCTCATCCTTCCCGCAACGAGCTCACGGTGTTCTGTTTTGCAGGATCTGCGTCATTGGACTTTGGGAATCGTGTCCATATCGTATTGACAGTTAACCGTATCCTACCCTGTGGACTCATCGGATCTAGGACCCATCAGTGGGGAGTAGATCTGTGTTTCTTCATTGGCGCCATCCGTGCTTTTGTTATAACAGCAGAAATTTTTTCCGTTCTCTTTACGATATGGCTCAGTTACCTAAAGGGCCGATGGAGAATCATACACAACCTTCACGTGATCTGAACCTTGAAACACGTGAAGGAGCAACATCTGTATTTAATCGAATTACACCTCCGGCTACACGAACTGATGCCATGAACCCTGGAGGTTTTACCTTGGGTGGTTCAACGGCTCGGGGGTTGTTTGCTCAACAGGAAAACGTCACTCCGGCGCACACCGGAAACGTTGTTACACCAACTACTGACTTGGGTTATGTCACAGCCCCAGGAGGTTCTAATATAAGGAACCTATAACGTGTTCCAAGAGAAGTCCATCGAACTCAGTCAGAGTTAGGTTTAGAAGAAGATTCTGGTGACTCTAATCTAAGAAGAGCTCACCGTCATAATCTCATAACCGAAGAAACTTTGTCTCCGGACGAGTGGCTTCGTGTTTAGCAAGAAAGTTTAAGAGCAGCGTATGAACGTCGGGTCCGGAATGAGCGTTTCCATGGTCGTACCCTGAAGTATGACACCAGAGAGGAACATGAGCGAAACCCGAAGGTTGCGTTCTCGTCCCCGCATAGATACGCGGGTGCCATCCTATGAGGAAGAACTGGACGGGTACGACTCATCTTTTCGACCGGATGGTAGTTTTTATAGCGGGGACAGTCTTCTTCCTTCTTACGGAGGGACTAGCTTCCCGCGACCAGTTGTCCGCCATGCGGAATATCACAGCAATACTGAGCATGATTTTTCGAAACCATATCGTCCGGAGTCTTTTGCAGAAAAATCGAAATTTATTCCAAGTATCGCACAAGCTTCATTTCCAGTAAACTCGAAAATTCCAACATCTGTTGGAACATATAATGGAATGACAGACCCTAGCGACCACTTGTTGAGATTTGTGACAGTCGGGGGAGTCAATGGATGGACTCTTCCGTACTGGTGCCACATGTTCGCACTCACACTCACGGGAGCTGCGAGAGAGGGGTTTGAGAAACTGCCTGCTGGACAAAACAAAAGCTGGAATGATTTCATAGCAAAATTCTCCCAACATTTTAGTCAACAAAAGAAACATACTCGTGACCCTTCGGAAATATTAGATGTTACAAGGTGAAATAATGAGTCTATTGAGGACTTCATTACTCGTTTTACTAACGAGAGCCTTAATATCGGAGGAGTAAGTGAAGATATGTTGCGTTGAGCATTTTGTAAGAACGTCCACAGCGATGCCTTGATCTGTACCTTAACAGGAAGTGACGGAATGCCGAAGTCATGGGATGAAATCATGAAGGCATCAAAGTTGTTTGCAAGAACTGAAAAAACTTTAAGTTCCGGCAGTCAAAAGCAGTCCCTAAGGGTCGAGTTTCAAACTCCGAGACCAAACGAACAAGCTAAGGGACCAATATGGTCAAGACTTCAGCCAAGTGCGGAGACATCTAAACCTTTTGATGCAAGATCTTTGATCGGAAATAAGGGTAAACGTAATTTTTCAGCTCGTTCCACCAACAGTTGGACTCAGCTATCAAAGACTCCCTCAGAAATCCTCACTACTGAAAATCTGACTTCCGCAAACCACAACCGATACCAAGGAAGTCATTCCTTGATACTAAAAAACATTTCTCATATCATAATGATGTGGGGCATAACACGAATGAGTGTATGGCCCTCAGAACAGAAATTGAAGCAGCGGTTAAAAATGGTAAACTAGAACATTTGGTTAAAGGCGTACGAGCAGGGACTGGCAAACCTCCCGCAAAGGATAACCAGGGCCCAGCTAAAAGGCAAATCAAGGATCTGAATGTCCACATGATTCAAGGGGGGCATTCAGGTAAAGGAAAGAGGAGGGACTATGAGGACGAAGAATGGAAGAGTGAGCCTGTGATCTTTCCTCGGATCAAAGGCTGTCCGTGTAATAAAACCCACTGATAATTACTGCTGAATTTGGTCACTACCAGTCACAATATGTATTCTTCGGCACATGCAGTACGTCTGACATTATGTATGAACAGTGTTTCGAACAGTTGGACGATGAGGACAAAGAAAGGCTACTGCCAACTCATGCCCCTATCTCTGGTTTCGGAGGAGAAATAATGCACCCGCGCGGTGTTATCACTTTCCCGGTCACATTAAGCAACGGAGTACGTTCGAGAACTGAAGAAGTAGAATTTTTGGTCTTACCTGCAACTTCTAAGCATGACATTATTTTGGGACGAGAGGCGATTGGAGATTTTAATGCCCACCAGTCCACAGCACATGGTGCAGTAGGAGTTCCGACTCGCATTGGTGTGGCGATAATTCACGTAAATCGGAATTGTTTTACAACCGAAAGCTCGAGACCAAGCAAGGTCCCAAGACAGGCTCAGAGGACTGAGCCAGAGAAATGGATCCTCAATAAAAAGTTTCCGGACCAAACCGTAATAATTGGCCCATCCATCTCTGAAATCGTTCGAACCTTTCTAAAGCAACTGTTGATCAAAAACATCGACATTTTTGCATGGTAGCCCGCGGACATGACTGGTGTCCCGCGAAACAATTTAGAACAAAAGTTGAAGGTGAACCCATTAATCACCCCAATTGTGCAGAAGAAGAGGAAAATGGGCCCAGAACAAACGAAGGCCATGAATGAATAAGTACAAGATCTTCTTCATGCTGGGATTATAAGAGAAATCAAATACCAAACATGGGTAGCCAACCCAGTGATCGTCCCAAAAAGCAACGGAACGTGGAGAATGTGTATAGATTATAAAGATTTAAACAAAGCATGTCCGAAAGATTGTTACCCACTTCCGGAGATCGATTTGAAAGTAGATGTTGTAGCCCCATTCAAATTCAAGTGATTCCTCGATGCCTACAAGGGGTATCACCAAATCCATATGGCAGCTGGTGACGAAGACAAGACAGCATTCCGCACTGATCAAGGAACATTATGTTACAGAATGATGCCTTTCGGGTTAAAGAATGCGGGAGCCACTTACCAGCGACTGATGGATCAGGCCTTCAAAGGACAAATAAGTCGGAACCTCGAAGTCTATATGGACGATTTGGTAATCAAGAGCACTGAAGAGGATCAAATGTTGAGGGATATTGAGGAAACTTTTGAAACACTGAGAAGTATCAACATGAAACTTAACCCAGGTGCTCCTTCGGGATGGAAGAAGGGAAGTTCCTCGGGTAATTGTTACAGGCACGGGTTTTAAAGCTAACCGAGACAAGGTTCAAGCAATAGCCCGCATGCCATCTCCCGAATCTCTCAAACAAGTTGAAACACTCAACGGCAGATTAGTAGCATTAAACAGGTTTCTGGCAAACCACACTGCTAAATCTTTCCCGTTCATTTCAACATTAAGGAATTGCCTCAAGAAGGCGCAGTTCAGATGGACTCCGGAAGCCGAACAAGCATTCCAGGAAGTCAAGAAGTGTTTAATGGAGTTACCCACGCTAACTGCTCCTCACGCGGGTGAACCATTAACACTATATCTATCGGCATCCGACATTGCCATGGGGGCGGTCTTACTGACGGATAGGAAAAATGTTCAAACACCAATTTACTACGTCAGTAGAACACTATCGGACCCGGAAACAAGATATTCAATGTTGGAAAAGCTGCTTTTGGCGTTAGTTTATACCGCCAGACGGCTCCGCGGATATTTCCAGGGCCACCCCATCAATGTAATAACTGGATACAAACTCAAGAATGTGTTGAGTAAACCCGAGCTGTCCAGACGACTGGAAAAATGGGCTATCGAATTGGGTGAACACTCGATTGAATATAAGCCGAGACCAGCGATTAAGGGGCAGGTACTCGCATACTTCGTTACGGAAGTCCCACAGTACAAAGAACAAGAATGCCTAATTGAACAACAACCCCAAGCACCTCCGGAACAAGGGCAAGTTTGGTCATTGTTCATAGACGGAGCTTCCAGCAGTGAAGGGTCAAGTGCAGGCTTAAGGTTAATCAACCCGAAGGGGCATGAATTTACGTATGCTATCAAGTTGGACTTTAAGAGTACCAACAATGAGGCGGAATACGAAGCCTTTCTGGCGGGACTGCGGATAGCAAGAAAGCTTGAGGTGAAACATTTAGAGGCTCGGGTGGATTCTATGCTAATTGCGGGAGAAATAAACGGAACATACGAAGCTAAAAACGATGTCATGGCTTCTTATTTGTCACAAGCACGGGTCTTGATTCGTCAGTTTTCCTCCTTCAACATTGTTCACATTAAGAGGAGCGAGAACAAGTCGGCAGACGCTCTTATCAAGCTAGCTTCAACGAATTTTGAGCATTTTGCCAAAGATATTCGTGTAGAAGTTCTAGACCATCCATCCGTTCCACAAAATCAAGTCCTGGTAATTAAAACTGGTGTCGAGTCTTGGATGTCACCTATTATAGCTTACTTATCCTCCGGAGCACTTCCAGCAGGAAAGGCTGAGGCTCGGAAAATTAAGCACAAAGCTTTGAATTACCAGTTGACTGATGGTATCTTATACCGGAGATCATTTCTTGGTCCACTCTTGCGCTGTGTAGACGCGGAAGACGCAAACTACCTAATCAGAGAAATCCATGAAGGCATTTGCGGATTACATGCAGGACCAAGAATGACGGTTGCAAAAATCATGAATGCAGGGTATTATTGGCCCGGCATGCACTTAGACGCTGTGCAAGAAATCAGAAAGTGTGATTCGTGCCAGCGCCATGCCCCCAACACCCTGCGTCCAAAGAACGAACTGATTCCAGTAACTTCTGCCTGGCCGTTTCAGAAGTGGGCTATTGACATTATGGGACCTTTCCCAGAAGCCCCGGGACGAGTCAAGTTCCTGATAGTGGCTATTGATTACTTCACCAAGTGGGTGGAAGCCAAACCAGTCGCATCAATCACGGCTTCAAGCGTGAAAAAATTCCTTTGGGAATTTATCATTTGCCGGTTCGGTCTCCCGCAAGAATTGGTAAGTGACAATGGGACCCAATTTGCTGAAAGTGGATTGCAAGCATGGTTGAAAGAACTCCAAGTCATTCAAACTTTCACATCCGTTGCTCATCCACAAGCAAATGGTCAAGTCGAGAGGACCAACCGAACTATCAAAGAAGGGATTAATGCAAGACTAGGGACGAAACAAACAGGATGGGCGGATGAACTGCCTCATGTACTTCGGGCTTTTCGCACCCAAAAGAACTCCAGCAATTTGGAGACACCCTTTAGCCTGATATACGGAACCGAAGCCATGATCCCCACAGAAATCGGGATTCCATCCGCGAGAGTTCTGCTGATTGATGACAACGACCATGAACTCAGGATGAATCTGGATCTGTTGGAAGAAAGATCAGCAAGTTATGTAATTTTAGGCCTGCGTGCCCACATAGATTAGCAAGTTATGTAATTTCTTTTTGTAAGGCTTCCGCCCAGCGAATATAGAGTGTCCAGTTACTTTCATGTTATTGTAAGATGTAATCTTTTACTGACAAAAATGAAGTTCCGGATAAGCACTTATATTAAAATACATAAGACAAAGTGTACCGGAAGAAACAAAGACTTCTTATTTTGGATCAAAGGAGATTACAGAAACAGAAAGCAAAAATTTACAAAGAAAAGTACATATACATCTACGGGGCAGCATTCTCGCCTTCCGCAGTGTCTTCAGCTTCTTCATCATCTTCCTCTTCAAATCCAGCAATTCCTTTATTTGCTCGATGGCATCATCATTGTCTGCGAGATCTGATATATGGTCAGAAAGGGAAAACTTCAGAGTATCAAACTCTTTGGTTTTCTCCTCAAGGATGGACACTGTGTCTTTTCCGGCCAATACATATTATTTGGGAGACAGCCCCTTGCAACCAAACTTATACCCCTCCTCAAAGCCCATTTGTCGGCCCGCCTGCTCGGAGGCACGGAGGAGTATCGCAACACAATTCCCGAGATCGTCACTATTACTAACGTCAGTAATAACCTAGTAAAGACAAACATACATATGTAAACACATACGAAACCCAAACCAATCATTAAAGACATTTGATACCTTGGGGATTGCTGTCGATAGAAGCCATTTTTTGTCCCCCTGAGCTCGGAGGAGTTCCATTATATGACCAGCACATTCCAGAGCTTGGCCTCGACTCTTAGCATTAAGGTCAGACAAGCGTTGATCTTTAGCCACTGAGTTGGCTTGAAGGGTCTTGATAAGCTCAGCTTTTTCATCCAGTTGTTTCTACAGAGCAGTCTTAGCTCCCTCAGCAGCAAGTTGTGTGGCCCTCGCCACCTCCGCAGCCCGATGACTATCTTGGGCGTCAGTCAGCGCCTTAAGAGCTTCTTTCATGGCACCAAGCAGGTTCCGCTCAGTCTCCTCCAACTCGTCATTCATAGCTAGCCAATCCCGGCGAAGTTCCTGGTTAGTAGACACAGCGTTCGCCACATGATAAGAGTTGGAGTCGAACAGTTCTTGGCGGATGCGACGACGTTGTCTTTCCTACTCTGCAGATAGAAGACTCTCGTCGAGATATTCCTGACAGACATCCGCATTGCTCAGTACTGAGTTCCGCCGTAACGTCCATCGAGGATGATACGGAGCAGTGTCCTCACCCACTTGAGAGGAGGAAGCCTGTCCCCCATGTTTAAACACACCTACTCCACCCTGATATCCAAAGATATGCTCATGATGAGGTGGAAATGTGTGAAACTGTCCAGCTTCACCAATTTCTTTATTCTTAATAGGAGAAGAGTCCGACAAATCAATCGGCTCTTGAACAGTGTTAATTGGTGAAGTGGGTGGAGTCGGGAGTTCAGTAGCAGCAGAATCCTTCGGACCTGAAACAAAAACCTTCAAGTTACCCGGAAGCAAGGGATTAAGAAATAATAATAAGAGGTCAAGTTTTACCTTTCGAAACGTCATGGGCAGCAAGCTCCCGAAGACGAGCACCCAGTGCCGGGACCTCAACCTTGGTCTTCTTCTTTTTCTTCTTCTTGAGCTCAGCATCGGAATCTCATGCCTTCCGTTTCCCAGCAGCCTTGGAGACACCTACCTCCGCTTAAGGTAACGGCGGTTATAGGGCGGGTTTGAAAAATACCTTCGCATTTTTTGACAAATTCCTCACCTTGGGTGTACATAGCCTCGGAGAAAATAGGCTCCGGCGTAAGGGTTGTGAAAAAGACAAAATTACTTTGCGTACGCTCCAGAAAGGGTACGTCACGCTGAGTGATAAGACGGCGAACCATCATACCTCCTCTCGTGTCCACAAGCGTAGAGAAGACCTTACCTTCATCTACAAAAGAAAAACGTCAAAGAAGGAATATTAGGAACCTGTGTCAAACGACAAGTAAACACTTACTCCCATCGGAATTCTCGTAATATGGTTCCAAGGTAGGAAACGGCCACAAACGACTAATCCGGGCATGAACCATCGCCCCTTCGTGAATGGGACGCATGGGCGTTGGCGTGCTGGTCAATGTCTCAAACCACTTGTGTCCCTCATATTCAATAACGGAAATTTCGAGCGTTGCGTCTTCCGGTTTCCGTTTGTCATGGCAAAAGGAATGACATCTTCCTGAATCTAACAGAACTTGGATTTCCATCCATGAATACTCCAGATCCATTCGAAACCAATCGGACCCTTTCCAGTGGTAGCAAAACCGTACCACCCATCACGATAGGTCATTTTGTAGAAAATGGCAAACATGTTAACGGACGGTTCATAATTGTGAGATTGGCAACAGAATTTGAAGTGTTGAATTCGTAGCATCCCAAATGGGTGAACTTGGGATAAATGGAATCCGTATTTTTTCAGAACAGACCTTACGAATTTCGTCACGGGCAATCGGAAGTTACATGTGGTAAAATGGTCAAGATATACCGCCATCTTCTTCGGAGGCGGCGCAGTCGCGATGGCCCCCTTTGCTGGACGTTCGGCTTCCCAGTCCGGCGGAAAGCCATATATGTTCTTAACATCCTCGAAGTATTTTTCTTTAATATCACATCAAACTTCACTAATGGTGGGAGAATTCCTTTTCTGAGCAGCCATAAGAATCAAGTATTGAAGACAGGTGTAGGAGAGCAGAATTCTCTGATTGAAGGGAAAAATTTGTAAGTAATATGAATGGTTGGAGACATCAAGACCTATTTATACTCATCGCAATTAATGCGACCATCTGACTAACAGAGGAGAGAGAAAATAAGGACCATGGGATGATGGACACGTCAGGCGGGAGATTCGAAAAAGTGGTTACAGGCTGTCAAACAAACGTCTTGTCAGCCCCTGCCCAAAATTTTCTCTCTGCCACGTCACCAGTACTATCCATTCAACTTGCACAAATCCAAAATTTGAAGAAAGATATTTTGCAAAGATTCCTTTCATTAATATCCAAAATGGTGATTACAAAAACATGAAAAGAAAATTACAAGTATGAGTATTAACACATACATCTATCCTATGGATCCTAAGGCGCCGTGCCTTCCGGAGCATTCTGGTCCGCATCATCCGCCTTGTTATCACCCGATTGATCATCATCAGACTCATCATCAATGTATATCCGCAACTGCTTCACTCCATCTTCAGACAAGGCAAATTCCGGAAGCATATGTTGCAGTGGAAAGACCAAATTATCATATTCTTGAACCCGCATGTCAAGTTCTTGCTCCGCATCAAGTCCGTAAAGATGATGGCTCTCGACAGGTTGTCCGGCTTGGGCAAAGGTCAACCCTTCGTTAAAACCTTTCACTCGGCCAACCCCTTCAGAAGCAGTCGTCAAGTTCACAAAGCAATCAGTGAGCTCCGTACTTCTCTTAACATGACGGATGACCTATAGAAGCAGCCCGTTAAACGTCATAAAAAGAAGTAGACGAGAAAATTAAACAGTATTCAAAGAAAAACTTACCGAGTCAAGACTACGGGTGAGAAAATATCGCCTCTCCTGCTCAGCGCGCTCCGCCCGGTCACGAAGTTGTTGCAATTCGGCGGAGGCGCTGTCACCAGCTTCAGTGTGAGATTGCAAGAGAGAGTCGTATGCGGACAACATTTCGACAATAGTCTTGTCTTTCATCTCAGATTGTTCTCCTTGCAGTCTTAAAGCTTCCTCGAGTTCTTGAATCCGGGCGTTTTGTTGAGACACTTCATCCTGTGCCTTCACCAACTCATCCCTTTTTCTTTGAGTTTCTGCTCGGGAAGCTTCAAGGGTGGCATTGGACCTCTCGCAGGCCTCCTTCCACCGCTTAGCAGCATCAGCATTTCGCTTCTTTTCTTGTTCAAGTGCAGCCTCAGCATCAGATTGTTTCCACCTAGCTGCACTCGTCACTTTGCGGTGCTCCTCAGCTTCCTTTTTGCCAGCTTTCACTTCATCGGAAGCAGCACCAAGCTTACCGCCCATTGTCCGCCACTCCCGTAAGATTTCCTGATTACAGGCTAGACTGTTAGTCAAGGAAACAGCTAAGTCAGAATGGAGTTCGTCGCGGGAACGGGTAAGCTGATACGCTTTCTCAGCCGGCGGCATACAGTGTTCAACAAAACTCAAACAGGTCTTGGAAGAAGAAACCCGAGACCCGTTGACAATGTCCTAAGGCGGGACGAACAAGTCATAATCCCCTCCCAATTGCACGTTCCCAAAGAATTGGGAACTTGTGGGCCCGATGCGAACGGGAGAAGAGGTAGACTGTTGTGGGCCACCTTGAGACGAACCTCCCCCAACTTCATGAGCAGATGGATCAAAGAAAAAATCACCCCCCTCGCCCGTTGAAAAAAAGGAAGAGGAAGTGTAAAATTGGGGAGGAGGTTGCACAAAAGCTTCATTAGTTCTAAAGCCTTCTGCAGTAGCTTCAGGATTTTCCTGCTGTGGACCGGTGGCATCAACATTTTGTAACAAATGGTCCAACGACCCAGAAGTTATCGATTGGACGTTGGACCCTTCCTCGATTGTCTCAGTAGGAGGGGAAACTGGTTTTTCCGTCTCCTTCTCTGGAGGAGGTGATGGTTGTTTCCCAAGCCCTTGTCATCCTCAAGCACGTTTAACATCGAACCAAAACCTAAAAGAAAACAACAAACGTCACCAACAAAGCCTCAAAAACACGAAAAAGTAGAAAAAACAAAAACAGTACGACTTACGGCAGTTTAATTCAACGAAAACAGGCTCCATGAAAGGTGAAGACCACAACCGGCTCATTCCCGCCCATACAAGGGCCTCCTCGGGAAGTGTCCGCATCGGAGTGGGTGATGCGGTCAACTTGTGGAACCAATCACGCTTCTCGTGAGCGGCTGGAGTGATATCGATCAGGGCGTCGTTCGGAGAACGACGAACCATGACCTCCGGTATTACGTCCTCGGAGATCAGAAGAATCTTTTCTTCCATTCCTTGGAAATTTCTTCGGTCATATTGCCGATAATTCTATCCGGCACACTGTGGCAAGTATACCATCCGTTCCGGTTCGCCATCTTATAAAATACAGCGAACCGATCCAACCGAGGAACCAAGTAGTGTGCTATACACACGAATTCGAAGTGTCGAATTCGTATGACATCACGCGGGTGAAGTTGGGACAAGTGAATCCCAAACGCCTTAATCACCCGTTGGAAGAACTTCGTGATGGGAAGACGGAAGTTCCCATGCTCAAAGTAATCGGCATATAGCGCCATCTTTCCTGGAGGTGGAAAGCTGGCTATAGAGCCAGTAGAAGGGAACTCCGGTCCCCACTCTGGTGGAATACCATAAGTCGTAATAAGCTTCTGGTATTTCCCTTGGTCCCAACAGACTTCTATCTCATCAACCTCAGATTGCGCAGGAGCCATTGAAAACACTTGGTAAAAATGTTTGGATTAGTTCAAAGGAATCAAACAGAAAGATTGAAAGATTGAAGAAAGAAAGCAAGTTCGTAATCAAGATTTGAAAGCAATAAAACTTCGAAAAGAAGTTAACTCTCTCTATTTATACTCACTGCAATTAATGTGATGGGATATGAACAGTAGAGAGAGAAAAAACCGGCCAGTAACATATCGCCACGTCACGCGGGAAATTCGAAAAAGAGAAAAACTTGTACAGTCGGGTACAGTAACAGCCGTCAAAAACGTCCTGTCACCTGTACACGCGCCTGAGAGTGGTCAACTTGTCCTTTTTCATGATTATCCACAAACAACAAAAGATATTTCCCACCAACTTGCAAAGTCAGAAACCCCCAAATCCATATCAAGTCCAGAATTCCATCCGCATAAAATACTTCACACAGAAGAAACACTGGACTGGGGGGACTTATAGCGGTAGGGTACCAAAACGACCCAAATACCCTTAAGTAAGGCCCGCGGGTCAATTAGAAATCCCTCATAAGGCACCCGCGGGACATATAAACTATCCGCATAATCAGTTGGGGAATAAACACTCTCATAGCACATGCGGAAGCATCATAGCACCCTCAGAAGTCATCCGCAAGAAGGAATAACCTTCCGCGTAAATGGCCACAAGGTAATGCTCCGGGACAGCTGTCACCTTCTAGAAGATTTACCAAGATGCTTTCTTGGGAATACATGATCTTTGGGCCAATTAGCCAATGACACCTGGCAAGGTCGTTATAACCGTGCACATGGCCAATATTCCCCCGATAACCAAAGATAAAGAGACACGTGTCCAGGTTGTTATACATGCACATGCAACGTATAGGTTGAACCTATCACATAGAGACACGTGTCTAGACGGTTATGCAGGCATATTCTTAAGGGACAGCTGGCCCAATTACCTTTCCACACCCTTCGGCTATAGATACCCTCTCGATCATCATGAGGTATTCATTCACAATCACTGTACTCTCTCAATTTACTTAAGTACTTTAGCTTCTCATCAGGACTGTACTTATTCTCACGCCGGAGGGTGGTTACGGGAAGACCCCCCCACCTCATCCTTCCCGCAACGAGCTCACGGTGTTCTGTTTTGCAGGATCTGCATCATTGGACTTTGGAATTGTATCCATATCGTATTGACAGTTAACCGTATCCTACCCTGTGGACTCATCGGATCTAGGACCCATCAGTGGGGAGTAGATCTGTTTTTCTTCAGCCGGAAGGTGGGAAAGAAATGAACATATCCAGCCCCACAACCCTCAGATCTGAAACCTCTGTAATTGCCGCCATCACCATTCACCGATGATGATAATCTGAAACCGCCATGATTGTTTAAGGTGCGGAAGATTGGGGCGTTGGGGAGGCTTCACGACCATCAATGGGGGCACCACCTATTTGGTAACGAGTCTGTCCATCTACAAACTCTCTTCGTGTTTCCAACCATTTTGGTGGTGGTTGTAGGATGTGGAAACAAATGTTGTGAGGTTGGTGTGTGTGGTGAAAGAGGACGTGAGGAAATGATTTAAAATTTTAGTTTTTATAGTTTAATCATATCAAAATAGCAAAATAGTATGAAAGGGGTATTAAAAAAAGTTAATCAAAAATTGGGTATATATGATATATTTAATTTTGTTTGGATATATATATATGATATTACTAAAGTTTGTAGGGATATATATGAAATTAATCCTTTTTTTTTTAAAACAAGATAGTCTTAAAAAAACACAACAAATGTCCGTTAATCAACTACTCCGTATTTGAATTTTTACATATTTCCCCTTACTAAAGCCATTAATTACATATATCCCCAACCTTAAAAGATTAATTACATATTTCCCCTTTTCAATATCAAATTACTCCTTTACCCTTATTTAATAAAATATAATAAATTAAATAAATAACAAAAGAATGAGGCCCACTAGCAACACATATCATCTTCTTCAACGACCAAACATTTCAACTCATCTCTTGTTTGAAACACCACCATAGAAGGAACGTTGCTACCACCGTCTGTCACCATAATACCATCAAATTCACAAGTGGCTAGTCAGTTTGAACCCACTAATTTTATACTGCTAACATGACTTCAAGTAATGAAACTGATAAGTCAAAAAAATCAAATAACATATTCGAACAAAACTCATTAATTAACCCATGTACAGCCCAATTGTTGAACCTAACTTTAACAAGAACCATCGGCGACGACCCGTCATCGACTTTCATCTTCGTTTCAATCAATTGTCGGCCAACGTAACTAGCACCGCCACCGCAGCAACCAACTGGCCAAACGATTTTCCATCAAACTCTACCAGGTAGATTAAAGATGGAAATGGAGGGTGGCAACTAAAAACCTTGACTTGCCGCAACCTGCAACTCCGAATAGACTGAGAAATCAGATCTGGACTAGCGGCAATGATTATGTACGGCGATGATGGCGAGCGTGTAGGACATTGACGGCGATGGTGAACTCCGGTGACGGTGTAACGCGATGATATGCCGGAGACGATGAATACTTTGGAGATATTTAATTTTATTTTAGTATTACGAATATTTTAATTTTAAAGCCCACATTTATTTTCATTTTTACTTTTTTTTTTATAAACTAATGGTATTTTGGTTAATAAAATAAGGGCAAAATAGTCAATAAATACACTAATTTTAATGATATGGACAAATATGTAATATGTGTGTGTTAAAAGGGGGAAATATGTAATTTTCTTTTTTAGTATGGGGATATATGTAATTAACAACTTTATGAAGGGGAAATATGTAAATGCCCCTTGTTTATTTTCAAAATGTTGCAAACTAGACGTGCACAAATCGGGTACAGTTGAAAAACCCGAACCGGTTTGGAACCGGTTTTTTTCTCACCGGGTAGGAAATGGCACCGGTTCCAGTCAAGAACCGGTTCGGTTTCCAACCCGAACCGATACCCCGAAATGCCAACTTTTAGGAACCGGGACCGGTTATTATGTAAAAACCGGTTCCACCGGTTTTTTTTTGAATTTTAAAAAATCTAGCCGTTAGAAACCGGTTCCAACGGCTATATAGTCGTTTTTGACCGTTGGAACCGGTTTTTATACTATAATTAGGTTATTTTCATTCTATAAATAGCAAGGTATGGTGTGTACTTGTTAAACCACTTCCAAAACTATAAAACACACTCCAAAACACAATTAAGATTAAACCGACAACAAATGGCAACTAATGACGACGTTATGGTGATCGAAACAACAAGATGCCCCGATGTTTGGGTTCATTACGACTTGTGTCTCATGACCGACTCACAAGAGATGGCTCGTTGCAAATATTGCTCGAAGTTTCTTAAAGCAGGGGTCCAACTCGACATTACGAAAACATACAAATAAGTATTGTCGAGAGAAAAGAAGTTTGGATGTTAAAAAAGCGGAAGTGGGAGAGTCGTCCGGCTCTACAACCCAAGCATCTACCACCGGTGACAACGCTTAATCGTTGTAGAACGCCGGATTAAAACGACGGGCGTTGTTTTTAAGTTTAAGTTGTTATGTTTAGTATCGTTTATGTTTTAATAATGTTTGTAATAGTTATTATTTAAATAAATAAAATGTTCTTCGTTATTAAAAAAGTAACAAAAATTAATCATGACTAATAAGAAATAAACAACACAAAAGTAGTTATTATTAAACAAATTAAAACTACATATTAGTTGAACTTGTTACAAATAGTTTTACTAAAATAAATAAAAATTACAACTCCTTTTCGTCTTCACCCTCATCTTCATTCTCGTCTCCACCCTCGTCTTCATTATCGGAAGAAAGCCCGTCCTCCGCCTCCTCATCATGAATATGACGCTCTATTGGTATTTCGTCTTCAAAGTTCGCCTTATGATGTACACGATCAACCGCATCCAAATGGTCCTTTAGGCAAATGCAAACCTCTAGAGACTCGGGAGTTAATTTTGTTCTTCGCATTGATAATACCCTCCCACTAAGAGAAAAAAAACCGATTTGAAAGCAACCGTTGAGGCTTGTAGGACAAGCAAATCACGAGCCATGGCGGATAGAATAGGAAATCAATATTGCGAACCTCGTCGACCGTTCTATCTTGAACTTGAGTCGTGTTGTAACGAAATAGTGTACCATCTTTACCCAAGTCAACTTGATCGGTCGCGCCAATCCCTTTCAAGGCCTTGCAATATGGCTTCTCGATGTGCTTTCTCAAAGTCGAGTTGGAATCGTGCTTTAATTGTGTTCCACATAGTTTGCAACGAGCCTTTTGATCACCTTCGACATTGACAACCAAATCCCAATTCTTTCATATGTCTTGGTTGCGGTTATGGGTGACGACCGCAAGAACATTTGGGTCATCTATAGCACGAACGAGTTCAATAAAAACACTCTTCTTAGCCTTCTTGTTAGTTTTTTTGATGGGTGCCATAGTAATATTTAGTTGGATGGTCGGGTTTGCTAAAGGAGAAGTTTTTAGTTTGTTTTTGAGTTTGGTGGTGAAACAAGTAATGGAAAACAACTTATATATAGGTTTTGGGCATCAAGAACCGGTTCCAACGGCTATATTACCGTTGGAACCGGTTACAACGGCTCTTGTGTGTCTCAAAAACCGGTTCCAACGGCTATATTACCGTTGGAACGGTTCCAACGGCTAGTTTGACCTGTGTTTGACTTTAAAAAAAAAAAACGCCGGAACCGGTTTTTTCGGGTAGGAACCGGATCGGGTACAATTAGGAACCAGGTAGGAACCGATTGGGAAATACAAATAGAGGAACCGGGTATGATTTTCGGGTAGAAAAATACCCAAACCGGGTATTTGGTCCATCGGGTACGAACTGGAACCGGTTCCGGATCGATTCCGGAACCGGTTTTTTTGTGCACGTCTATAATGCAAACTGTATTATACGATAACTTTCTAGTAACAATGTAATAAAAATATTATTTTAATCGGTAGATATATATTAGTTTCAAATCCATAAATTAAAATTCTATACGATCCAACATCATCCATTAAGATTCCAATTCTATTGAATTCTAACAAACCAGAAGTTAACATCACAACAGCATCCATTACATACTACCTATACCTATCTGAATACCAAATTACAGGTGAAAGTTGCACAGTTCCGGTGAAGGCACAAAAGGAAACATGCTTTCACCAAAAACATCATACAGCTTCGGAAGCAAGTGTCCAGCATTCGTCTCCTTTTTCCACGCTCGTGACACCGCCAGCGAAGACATTAGAGCAAGCCTATCCTTCCTCCCACTGGCACCGGGCACTTTCTCATTCGCCATAAACCTTGGCGCCCCTGCATCCGACCCCCCGCGCGTTATTGAAAACCCACTGCTCCCTCCTTGCATCTCTACCTTGACCAAATGAGACCCCTCGCTTGTCACTACCTTTTTAAGCGGTTGCTCCATCATTCCCGACACCTTCCGTTTATCTATAATAATAATTATAATAATAATAATAATAATTAATAAATAATAAATACTAATAATAATAAATAATAAATAATAATAATAAACGATAATAATAATAGAAAATAGCACATATAGTCCCTATGGTTTGACCATTTTGCAAATCTGGTCCATAAGTTTTAAAAACTGCAATCTTAGTCCAAACATTTGTGAGAGGGTTACATGTTTAGTCCTTACCATTAATCCCAGTTAGGTTTTAACGGAAAAGTGATGTTATGTGCCGGACATGTGAGGGCTTGGTTTTAACTGCATAATGGGTACGTTGCGTTTTGTCCTAAAATCTGATGTGTGATGTGGCGATGCGAGCGCATCACATACTATGTGATGCGCTTTAGTATGTGATGCGCTTTCTATTATAAAAGTACTAAAAGACCATTCTTGGCAATTAATTTGAGTGCTTCAACATAAACAGATTACAGTAACTTATCTTTCATAGTGAATAAGAACCGACAAGACCAATTGAAGTGGCGAATGACTAATTTAGAAACCAAAATCGTTAATTTGGAAGCCAAAATCGAAAATTTGGTAACCAAATTCGCTAACTGAAACAGAAGACCAACCGAAATCGCTAATCTAAAAATGAACAGATTTTTATTCTTTGAAACAACCAAAATCGCTAATCAGAAATGGAAACCACCCAAACACAGACTCTAATCTTGAAAGACCGACTGTTCAGAATTAAATAAAAAAACCCTAAATTGAACAAAATGTGTGCATCGTAAAGCATATGCGAATCAATGCAATAGGCGAAATTGGCGCAACATTGGTGCATCATGTAAACGCACCGTATCATATGCAGCACCGCGCCTTCATCAGGACATTAGGCACACAATTTAAAACCAAGTGCTAGGGTAATTATGTCTTTCAATATAGTATTACAAACTCCAGTACTCCTATCGTCGACTACTCGACTTCACCTTTGGTTTTTGAATCAAACATCAACTTTTAGTAGGATTTCAAATAAAATGGGATTAACCTCACATGAAAGACTATTTTATTATTGTTTCATATTTGAAAAGACATAATTACCCTCACATGAATGGCACATAACATTACTTTTTCGTTGAAAACAAGCTGGGACTAACAATGAGGACTAAAATTGCAACCCTTGCACAAATGTTTTAGACTAAGCTTGCAGATTTTAAAATTTGAAGACCAAACTTGCAAATTTGATCAAATCACAAGAACCATTTGTGCAATATTCCCTAATAATAATCACAAAAAAAGATGGTAAAATGTTTACTACTATTAAAGTAAGGTTGTGAGGTTAGAACGAAGATATACTTGGATTTGATGTTCCGAATTTCCCGTTCCGCTTCCAAATGTTATGTGGAGGTGGAGACAATAAATTGGGGATCATTTTAAGTTGATTGTAAACACAAAGACCAGCTGCACACTGCATATTGTCTTTTTATTAACATAAGCGGGTAAATGTGAATGCTAAAAGTGAAGTAAAACGAAAATCATATTACCATTAAGGCCCCATGCACTCGCCATGCCTCATGTCTCCTGCTCTCATTCTTTTGCTTCTCGAGTTGCATTTCGGGTTCTATGTATTGAAGAAACGGGTCAAGATTCGATAGTAAAAACAAACGAACCTGTGACATGTGGATACAAGTGAGAAAAAATCAGAATTTTAGATTACAAACGAGCTGAAACCGATAGCATTCACGAGCGGTATGGTATATATATACACGTTCAATTGAAAGTTAAATAACCTTCTTATGTGTACATTTAAAGCACTGTGTTCCAGTGTTTTTATGATTCTTGCAGTTCTCTATTAAAAATTGATCCTGAAGTGTACGCCCTTCTATATATACATATGATTTGTAGCGAAAAAGAGGGGCAGAATGTTGGAAGAAGGAAATAATTCTGAAATATAAATCAACTTCTTTTATAGTTTACCAATAAACCATATGATTTTCCTAACTTATGAACAGGGCAGTGAACAAGCCAAGCCAGCTAAGCCAAGATGGGCTCGAGCTCAGCTCGTTTATCTTAATAAGTAGGAATGTAGAGCTCGAGCTCGGCTCATAAAAAGCTCAGCCAGCATGTGACTCATCGACCCAGCTCTTTACTTAAAAAATATATACTTTTTTATACATAATGATATGTGTAAAAACAAAAAAGTAATCCTTTTAGCATACACACAGTGCAAAATTTATAAACAAAAGAATTTATAACTTGCATATATAGTATAATGCTTTTGAGTTACAATTTATAAATATTGAAATTTGGGTTTTAATTCAAACAAGCCAACAAGACAATTTCAAGAGCTTTTTTAGGCCTGTAAAAAGCTTGAGCCAGCTCGTAAAAATATTTTAAAATTTTTATGCATATTAATATATGTAAAGAAAAAAAAAGTATAATTTTAACATACATATGGTGTAAACTTTATAAACAAAAAAAAATTTATATGTTAAGTAAATTCCAATCATTTTACACTCAAATTCAATAGTCAAAGCAGCAGTCAAAGTTCCTATAAATAATGCAGTCAAAGTCAAAACATAAATTAAACATTTAAGCCATAAATTATGTTTTTCTTTTATCTAGGAGTTGTCTTATTTCCTTGTAAATAGATGATGGGAATAAGATGAAATCTTATGATTTCTTTAATAAAATCTGTGCTGACTACTTAATCTTATAGATTTCCGATTTTTGTTTTTGTGCCAACTTTCTAACATAATATGTTATTAAAACTTGGGTTATACTTTTCTGTTAGAATTTATAATTATAAAATGGGTTTTAATTTAAACGAGCCAGCTAAACAAGCCTAACAAGTGAACCAACGAGCTGAGCTTACCTTGGCCTGGGCTCGGCTCGTTTACAAACAAGATTTTTTTAGCGAGTCGCAATCATTTTTAGCAGCCCTACTTACGAGTGACTATATACATTAATAATATAAAACTGACACACATAATGAGGCCAACATATGTTAGCAGAAAGAGAAAAGAAAAGATACCACATTTGACCCGAGGGCAGTAATCCCTTTTATAGCACCATAATGTTGCGGAAACGCCTTTGCAGGATCCAAAAAAGAATGAAGAAGAGTCCTTGAGACACGTAGTTGGAGATTATTATGCGCGTACCCAAACCTATACAACATGAAGAAGTTAAAACCAGTTTACATATATCAAATATTAATGTAAACGTAATTCTAAAATCATCTCATTAATTAATATTATAATTACTTTCTGCATATAAAAGCCACTAGATTTGCTGTAAAGTTTCTAAGTTCCCAGTGATTGTCAGTTAACTTATTCCCCAAGCTTTTTGCAAGAAGACACGTCATTACAGGTGGCATCAGTTGGTGCAACTGAAAACAATAAACAATTAGATATTGAAAGCAATGCCTTTAAACACGATTTTAAATCCACAATATGAACAATACTTACATATGGTTCTATATTCAAGAATGGATTCTGTAAAAGACTCCACACAAGACGCATTAAAGCGAAAAGAAGCTGGAAACTGTTTAAATTACTATTCACCTGAAATCATTATGTACAATCAAATAATTTCTTCAACCCTTTGGTTGTTTCAACGTATCAATCTCTACAAACCCTAACTTTGACCATTTTTTACCCAAAAACACATAACCAAAATACACGAAATTGCAAAACGAGTACCTCTTCAGCAACAAAGTATATAATATAAGGAACCAAAGGATGGAGCCCTGCACTAGTCGACAAGCTCAACAATGCTTTGTTAAAAATAACTGAATTTGATCGACCTACAGTTAGTTCTGTTATCTTTTCAAAGTAAAGCTGCACAACAACCAAAAAGCAGCAACTTATAACACATTTCGGGCAGGATCATGTGCTGATGTGATGATGCATGATAACAACAATATACCTGAAGCTCTATCGAGAGCACATGTGTTTTAACGTCAATAGAACCACCATCTTCTTTGCAATCAGGTTTCCTATTATTATTATTATTATTATTATTATTATTATTATCATACGGCACTGCAATCACTGCAAACAAAGCGATAATTAATAACAGTTAATTAGTTACTTAATAAGAATTCATACTAAAATAAGGTTTAACATACCTTCAAGTGGGGCATTTTCAGGAATCGCAGGTTGTACGCCTTCAATAGCAAGCCAGTGACTGGTAACCGCCATATCTAGAGGTGCCTTTGGAAGAGGAGCTTCAATAACCTGAAGTTTTGAATCGAATCATATGAACAAACAAATCTTACAATTCTAAAAAAAAAAAAAAAAAAAAGTATGAAAGTGCATATATATATATATAGTGTAATTAATAGGTGTTATGGTTTGCCAGGGCTGTTAGTTACCTCTCTAAATTCAACTACCTTATCCTCAACATAGAACAAATCCTTACTCCTGAGAGCTCTTTTGAACCGCAAGGAGTTATTAGCGGATGCAACATATAACGGCTGCAAGGAACGATACAGAACAACGTCAGATGATGATACATAAATAATAACATAATAATAATAATAATATACTTGGATTTTTCTTAATTGTAGGGCACGATCAACGTCCTCTGAGGTCATAGCAGTCCGTTTGGCATGGTGCATACATTTGATAGCCTCCTGTGTATTAATAATGTGGAAATTAATAAAGGAAGTGAATATAAATTGTAAAAGAACAAGTGAATGAACCTGCAGGATCTCGCGAAGGCGGTATTCGACATCGGCGGAGAGAGAAGGTAAGACATCCGGGGATAAATTGGTAACGCCGATGCTTTGTGCGATTACTTCAATGCTTTCTTTCTCTACAACGCTCATTTTTGCTTCACTCATTATTTATTATTATATTAATTTACATACATACATACATACATAAGCATCCATCGATGAACAGTTGAAGAAGAGGATTTGGGGATTTATTTCGATTCATTTGGAGATCCCAGTCCCACCACCAGACTATATATATAATGGGCCAGGCCCATCTCCCGGGGCAAGTATTCTACCAACTAAATCACTCACTAATATGCCTTATTTTATTATTATGGAAAACAAAATGTTAACTCCGTTTATTTTAAATTACCCAAGAGTTCATGTGGTTTAAAGATACTACAAATTTGATAAATAAAAAAGAAACTTAATCTTTAAACGAGGACTCAATCCGTTTGTTTCCAGCGACCATAACCACCGGTCGTCCGACCCAACCATGTAACAACTCGAGATTTTAACTTATTATTTTAATAACCGTTACCTGACCCATTTCTATGTTCGGGTTATTTTAGATAAAACATCGCGTGTATCGAGATATTTAATTTTTATAATATATATTTACAACTTTCAAGATATTACCATTTCACCCTTAAACTAAACTTTTACCCAATAATGGTTACACCCTCAACCTCCAGAGACTAAAATGTAAATACTATATATATTAGTATATAATATTTCTGATCCAGAAACCCATGACCCGTACCCATTTACCCAAGACCCGTTTATTGATCCGTTTAGCAAACTTGAGCCTCAGTTCTCGTCATATACTTGGAAATCAAATCAAGATACATATTATTCTTACTGGTTTTGGCCTAAACAATCGTTTAATTAAGTTAATTGAATCAATTTGATTTACTATACCATTATGACTCGGCCGACAATAAACTTAATCGTGTATACATCTTTAACAAGCGATATAACTCAATTAAAGCTGCAGAAATCATCTTCATAGTCTCGTCGATTAAACCCCTATATACTAACGGAGTTACACACACAAAGTCAATTGTTATATTTATTCAATACTAATAGTAATATAGTATGTGTTTTTAGTTTTTTAAACCATTTGTTAATTTTATATATTTTAATTCTTTATATGTATATAAGTATGATGCATACCACTTGATGTAGGATAATTTAACCCTTAAATTAATACACATAATAACTAGCTTTTATATTTGATTTAACCTTGCAAATTTATGTGTTTTGACATAATTACATAAAACAACATTAATCCATGATTCCAATATTCTTAAATGTCACCCCCACTCAGTTTATCTATCACTCAGTTTATCTATCACTACAATAGTTATTACTATTAACAGTTTCTACTGTTTAGTGTCAACCAAATTCCAGCTTAAACGCGATTCGTAATCGATACTTTGGAGCTCAAGTTTACCCCAACCAGGTATTATTAGAAATACAACTTTTTGAAAGAAAAGAAAAATAAAACACTTTCATACAATGTTGTAAAAGGAGGTCTACAAGGCCGAGTACTCGCTACATGGTATGGCGTCGAGGGAAATTTCTTTAACTCCGCCTAGTTACTAAGAATCGATCAAAGTTGGTCAATCTCAACCAGAATCACATCTACTCGGTCAACTTGGGCCAATTTTGACTTAAAAAATAAAATATAATTCGTATTTTTGTAATATTAAAGAAAAATATATCATTTTTTTAATTAATAATTAGTAATTTTTAGAATAATTTAGTATTAAAAAATATATTTCTCTTATGTAATATCTAAAAATTAATTTTCTTTATATTTACCATTTCCGAGTACTCTCCGAGTACTCCTCGGGTACTCCGAGTACACTCAACTCAACAATCGACAGCCTAGGGTCCGCCTAGCGACTTTTGCAACCTTGCTTTCCTACGGTATTTTGAAAAGTGGTGTTATATGTTTATAATCAAAAAGTGGGTTCTTTGTTATCTCAAAGTGAATTCAAAATGACTGAAAATAATGTATGTTTTCAGTTTTATAATATCAGGAACATAGCCGAATATCCTATTGATTGAAAGGTAACTCACACAATTAACTTTCTTAGTAGAATCAACTTATCAATCCATATGTAGTGCCGCCTACATATTTTAATGATTTTATTGATGAGGCAGGTCTTGTTGATTATTTCATGAAAGGGAGAAGATATACGTTATTGATGGGGAAAGGAAAAGGTAATAAACAAAGCAAGAGAGAGAGAATTTTGGTGTGTCCCGATATCTTCAATAGGTGGCCAGAGGCGAATGCGAGGGCTCTTCCTAGGGGGCTTTCCGATCATTGTCCGTTGGTTTTAAGTATAATGAATAAGAATTTTGGTTCAAAACCTTTTCGTTGGTTAAATTTATGGGGAGATTAAGAGGGGTGTCAAGAGTTGGTCAAAGGGGTGTTAATGCAAAGTTGTGGGTTGGGACCTACGGATGTTATACTCAACAGGAAGTTAAAAAGGTTGACAGATTGCGTTGGACGGTGGATGTTGAAAAAAGAAGGTGAAGTTTTTGATAATTTATATAATGAGTTGAATCATTAAGAAGAATGTAGGAAGAATAGAGATCTCGAAGAGGATGAATTGTGGACTTGGGCGGAATGAAAAAAAGGGGATAGAATAATTGAATCAGTCTAGGGCTAGAGTCCTTAAACAAAGGTCTCGAGTTAAGTGGGCGGAGATGGGAGATGATAATACAACATACTTTCATAGAGTTATTAATGGGAGGAGGGCTTCGAATGCGATCCCGGGTATTGAAGTTGAAGGAATGTGGATGACAAAACCAACGTTGGTTAAAAGAGAGGTCCTTAAATACTTCTGAACACACTTTAGTGAAAAATATAAAGTGCGCCCGAAGTTTTTTTTTGATGAGCTGAAGAAAGTGCAGATGGAGAAAAGAGATTTTTTTATAAGACTTTTTTCTTTATGATATAAATATGCGGTTTTTTATTGCGGTCCAAATAAGGCGCCAGGGCCCGATGGTTTTAACTTTAGGTTTGTACAGAAATTTTGGAGTGAATTGGAAGCTGATTTTGAAAACATCATGGCCGAGTTCTTTGATTCGGGGATCATTAGTTTGGTTTGTTCTTCCTCCTTTTGTAACATCATGATAAATATCAGATCAAAATGCCAAGTTTCAAAGTTTAGGGACAAAAAAAGAAAAATACGTTTTATCGTCTGATCGCGATACGCGATCGCTCATACGTGATGACGTGGTTTGACAGCGAGACATGTGTCCCGCCACGTGTCACCACATGGCAATGTGTCCCGCCACATGTCACCACGTGGCACCGCATCTGCACATGGCAAAGCAATGGGATGAATCATCAAGCCTAGTTGCGATACACGATGGCCTTCCTTTGGCCCATCGCGTATCGCTATGACTTAAAATAATAATAAAAAGGGGCCATTGACCCATCGTTATACTGGATAGATCATAAGCAAGACCCATCGCCTGTCAGCCCCTATAAATAGGGCCATCAGCTCTCACTTCTCACTCACAACTCAAATACCATCTTTTCTCTCTCTAAAATACTATCTCACTACCTCGATAAGCGTGTCATCAAATCTCCTCGTATTCCGTGCCTTAACCCGACGTACCTCGAAATTCGTGCCACACACCGACAACGTTATCTTGAAGTACGTTTCATCAAGAGACGACCCGACACTCACCTCAAAGTGTGTGACAAAGAAGAATTGATGATTTACGTGCCTTGATTTGCGTGCAAGAAAAGAGTTGACCAAGGATTTTCGAAGAACGTGCAAGCGTCGAAGTGCTGCCCAAAAGTCTTGAGAATAATATGCCGAACAAGGTAGGGATAATGCCTGAATAAAATATTAATACAATATTAAAAGACTTAAAACTCTAAGTCGAGGGTATACTCGATACCTCGAGAATAAAAGAAAGTAAAACAAAGAAAATATTAAGATAAAGATAATAATATAATTCTTTATTATAAATAAGTATGAATTATTATTTAAATAGATTTTAGATAATAAGTAAAGAAATAAAGTATACGTTTCTTCGAAGAAACGTAGTATTTAAGAAAAGTAAACGAGTAAAAGTAAAGGTTTAGCTTGTAAAAGAAAAAAGTATTTTAAACTAAAGTTTAAAAGGAAATATAATCGAGGTAAAGATTATACAAAGGAGACTTAAGTTCTTAAGCTATATTAAAGATCTGGTATTAACTAAAGGTTATACTCGTACTATAGGTCCGAGATAGCTACAGAAAGACGAACCGATCAGTGAAGTGAAGCTGATCTTTTCTAAAGGTGAATACGCCCAACTTTTATAACTTGTATTATCGAGTCAAATAAATTGATTACATGAGATTACGTATCTCTAAAATATTTTAAACAAATCGCTGGCCCTCAGGCTATCGTGTACGTTTGTTTGGATCCTTACATATGTGGTTAGTCGGTGGGCACACCGCGCCACACCTGGTTATATGCCTCTGCAACGATGGGCCAGACCTAAGTTACGCCTGAGAGAGGGTAATCATGTGTATACTGATGGTAGCTAAGTAATCTCAAACGTTGCGGTATTTGCTGAGCGGTTTCGAGTAGAGCTTAAGTTTATAGTTATGTTTAAAGTTTTAACTTGATTATTCCTAAGCCACGATGGGCCGAGACCTAAGTTATGTCTTGAGGGATAATTAAGTAAATAAAGTATTTTATGCGTCAGCTTATTCACCAGCATGTGTTGCTGACGTATTTTCAAACTATTTTACAGGTAACGAAGGTTAGCTGCTTGAAGAATCGAAGTGGACGACGGATGATCTGATGGTTCAAATCCTTTTATTAAACTTTAAAATATGTAAATGGTAGTTTAATAAACAAGTAATCATTTTGTAAACATTAACGGGTATTTTTAATCCCGTGTTTTGATTATGTAAATATAATATTTTAATCCACGCTAATATTTCCGCACAAACCCGTAATTCTGATTTATTTACAAAAACGGTACCAAAGTTTGGGTCACACGCCTAGGCCGTAGTTTGTGGTGTGACACTTTTATTTCCTTGATCCCAAAAAATGAATCCGGTTTCTGTGAAGGATTTTAGGCCTATTAATTTGATTGGTATGATTAGTAAAGTGGTAACCAAGATTTTGGCGTTGAGAATCAAGAATGTGATGGGAGATGCTATTTCCGAGTCCCAATCCGCTTTTATTACAGACGGGTACATTTTGGATGGCCCGTTAATAGTTAATGAGGTGATAGTGTGGCTCAGAAGAAGATCATTTTGTTGAACATTGATGTTGAGAAAGCTTATGACAAATGTTAATTGGGAAGTCTTAATTTCTATTTTAGAGCAAATGGGTTTTTCGGAGGGAAGGTGTTTGTGGATTGATGGGATTTTAGAATCGGCTAGGTCTTCTATTCTTGTGAATGGTTTGCCTACGTGTGAGTTCAAGTGTCAAAAAGGGCTTAGGCAAGGTGACTCGTTATCTCCGTTTTTATTCTTGGTGGTCATGGAAGCGCTTTCTTATGTGCTTAACAAGGCTACGACTATAAGTGAGTTCGATGGTATTAATTTAGATAAGCAGGGGACAGTTCTTTCTCACTTATTCTATGCGAGCGATGCTCTCATTTTGGAAGATTGGTCGGATATGTGATAAAGGTGGCGAGGATCCTTAGATGTTTTTATGCTTTCTCGGGATTAAAAATTAACATTCGTAAATCGAAATTATTCGGTATTGGTCCTACCAATGAGGAGGTGGGATGGATCTGATGAGAATGCTCTAATAGTCACCTTTTTCAAATCTATCGTTTTTTTAGTAACAAATATTCACATCCATTTATCATATAAACATAAAAAATTTAAACGGTGCCTTGCGACTATTAAATATGAGTGTGACACCAATATCACAAGTGTCACACCCCGACCAAAGGTGACGGAACATGCTGAGGTGTAACGATTTTCCATAAGCACATGACACTAATTAAAGCGACAATATTTAACAAACTCATTTCATTTCACAACATCGAAATTGTCACATAACAAATACTTATAAATAGTCATAACAAGATATCACAAAATATAGCAAATTAAATATTGTTCATTTCACTAATACCCTAAAGGACTTGACAACGTTTTCTCCACAAGCTCGAGTCAACCAAGATGCAAACCTGTAATATTTCATAAAATAAAGTTTATCAACACAAGGTTGGCGAGCAATTCATAAGTTTAAGCATAATAGTATATAGTAAGGGAAAGCCACAAAACTCGTATACGAAACAATAAATAAAAGCAATAATTTGGATAAAATCGCTAATAGAATTACGTTAGCGAAACCTAGATATAAGGGGATTCCAAATAATCCAGGATTTTATAGTTCTCATTAATTGCATTACGTTAACGACACCTTGCTATAAGGTGATGACCGTCGTTTGAATCAATCAAAAACCTAATTATTCTAAAAAGTTAGAGCAAGTAGGGTATCGTATCACAAGGAGTATGTGGTCAATGCTATTCGTGTAACAGAATCAATATTATGAAGTACTGGTTTTAGTGCTGATCACACAAGCAATAGTTTAAATTAAGAGAACTAAGCAACAAACGAACAAGCGAGTTGTAAACAGTTAACAAAGCAAATCACACCCGGGAATTCAAGTAAGCAACCAAGCAGTATCTCATGTAACCTAACAAATTGATTATCGCCTATATGAACTGCTGGAATCGCCTCTTGGTCGTAAAAAACGAAGTTAGGGTTTCATGTTGATGAAAAACAAGTTATAAACTCAAAATCCCGTCTGCAGTCTCGTCGCGGTACGCGACGGAGTCTTCTATGGCCCATCGCGTACCGCGATTGACCAAAGTCAATAATTAATTTATCACCCATCGCGGTACGCGATGGGGACTTCATCAAACCCATCGCGTACCGCGATGGGACTCTGGAACAGCAAACTTCATTCTTTTTCTCGTTTTGCGTGCTGGACATCCCGGGTCTTCATTCCGTGTCACAACAGGTCCATATTGAGTACTTTAACGCCTGTGACCTGAAATCCAATAACACACGTATGAAGCATCGATAGTTCTAGAATAAACAGTTAAAACTAAATAATAAACGAAATAAAGCATATACAAAATAACCGACCATCACATCCCCACACTTATCTTTTGCTTGCCCTCAAGCAAAACTCTAAAGCAAACATCGACCTCCATCATAGGTATGTAGATTATCGACATTAATACTAGTAAGGTTTAAGGTCATACCCAGTTTTCCAGACTGACACTGTTTTTAGATTGACATCTCACAAATACGGTTAAATGCTATGATAAAAACAATAGAGCCACCCAGACAGGTGTACTTTGTTTCCGGTTAAGGCACACATGCTCATACAAATTGTAATATAACATCTCTCCTCTCGGTTTAATATATGGACTAGCAAAAGATGTGCCAGTATCACTCAGCTCTCAATATCACTCATAAGTACATATTAATCCATCAACCTGCTTTGGCAAAAATGCAAATCAAGAGACCTTTAAAAGGGTTGTAACGGGGCCAGGTGTAAGGATATGGAAGGGAAATATTTAAGTAGCTCAAACGATCCAACCCGGCCTATTACAAAACATCTAAAAAATAAAAACGAAACTAATGTACCACTAACTGACTGATTATATACATCTAAATAAACAACCTATCAACATACTGATTTCACATTTTTTTAATAAACGAACATCAACGAACTACAAAATATATAACTGAATATAAACAGACATCTTTTTGTCTTTTTCTCAATTTTTTTATTTTTTATTTTTTTATTTTTTTAAGCATAATAATGTGATGCTTAACAATGGAACAAATACAAAAACAAAAACAATTACAATTACAAATAAACCTAATAAGCCGGACCGTCTCGTAACATAATGTCGGGGTTAAACAAACGAAAAAAATAAGTCCAAGAAATGTTTTCTAAGGAACCCAACCCCCCGCCCCTCACATTACCCACGCTCATATGTATAATGTATGAGGCCCAACCACCCAGTACCCACACTCTTGCTCATCCAGATGAGGCTTAACCTAATTGCCTCTATCACTTTTGCATTTTGCCAACTACTATCCCGTAATCCATGAACATCAGTGAAAGCACTCAAATGACGTGTGTGTACTATATATTATATGTGTATTATATATATTTGGGTCAACTCACACACGTACCGGAGGAATAGGGTTGACGACACAAACATGTGTACCTGTCCCCATGACTCGTTATCCCCGCCTAAACGACCCCATTTTCAACTTCTCGTAATAAAAACATTTGTGAGTAAGACTAATGAGACGCTGAGAAACCAACCATGACCAGAAACCTATGACTTGGCATTAATAGCAATAATTAACAATTAACAACTTTGGTTTCTGAACACTCTTTGAGGTACTATCGGGCTAAAATTTTTCAAATTTCCCCCATCCCCACACTTGAGGTTTACATTGTCCTCAATGTTAAAATAGATATAATGATTAATAAACATTTAAGGGACGGGGTTGAAATTTAGTTTTTTGATTATTAAGCAATTTTAAAAATTCGGGGCTCATGTGACTAGAATTATACAATTATACAATTACACTTTTAACGTGTAAAATAATAAAACAAAATTAAATTATGAAACTGAAATCACCTGATATCAACGTGACTGGAGAAGGACTAGTCGGCTCGTGAACTCTCAAAAACACTCGTGTACTCTCGTCTCATCCAATTACCAAACTGACAATCGAACCTGCAAAATCTCGAGATGTGTAGAAGCAAGCTTCTCACAAGTGTAAGGCATAGGTATTTTAAGAGTTATGAAAATGAATATTTGTTAATTTTATTAAAACAATTACCGAGCCAAATTAATTCGTTTCATAATAAAAATTGTTAAGTTAGTTAAAAATGTTAAAAGACCTAACTCACTTTCGTAGGAATTACGATTGCATTTAGCGTATGCAACAAGCCCTGTAAACCCCCCGGTAGCCCGAGTGGACGAGTGAGGTCTCGTGAGGGTTTATAGGGAACTACACCCACAAAGTTCCAAATACAACACAATATACAATAAATCAAAATACAACAGATAATAACTCAAATAAAAACAAATTGGAAAGATACTTACAAACCCCGGGTTGCCTCCCGGTTAACGCTGAATTGATGTCTACAGCTCGACAATTCCTGAATTCCTCACGGTGGTCGAAGTGCACACTTACCCACCGAGTTTCCAATATGCGCTCGGTAGCTTACATGCCAAGTCCATAACCGCTTTACAGTGATTGGCATGCTACTTGAATGATTATTGTGAGGCCGCTTCTTAATTATTTGCCCAATATCTTGCATGCTTACTTTCTTTTCATTGTTTACCAAGCCTTCATCCCCACACTTGTTGTTTGGAATAATAAGTACCGGAGATGGCATTGGATTCACAATGGTTACCTTGGGCTCTTCATACTCTGAATGAGTTGTATCTTCTACTTGAATCACAGTTTCACTTTCTTGCTTTGGAAGATCAACAACCTCATTCTCTTCATCACCATCAGACATAGTACCACTAGCCAACTCCTCTTGGTCTCGTTTGATTTTAGTTTTGTCCTCAATATTCGGATAGAGCGAGGCCAAAATTCTTTCATGTCTTAGCTCATATTCCTTTTCTTCTTCCATCATTTGTTTCTTTTGTTCCATTAACACGCTCATGATGGCATCGAGTTAGAATGCAAAATATTTTGTTGCTCTTCATCAAACGACTGAGGATATTCATACTCATCTTCTTCATGAGAATATTCATAATCATCTTCTTCATAATCATCTTCTTCATGAGAATATTCATAATCATCCTCATCCCAGTCTGGTTCAGTGTGTATAATTTCTTCATTAATTTGATTGGTCCACTTAGCCTCGAGAGATTTCCTTTGTTGTTCTGATTCCTTGTTATGCTCAACCATAATATTTATCAATTTGTCAAGTTTGGATTCCACCGTGTCTTGGGAACTTGAGGAATAGGACATCTCCGGTTCGCAGCTGGAATAATACGGCTCTTGATCATATTGGTCATCCATGTTTGATTGATAATCTTCATCATAATTTGGTGATGTGTGTTGTTCAGAGTGTGAATAATATGACAAAATCCCTTTATCTTCATAGCCTGTCGTCATATATCTTCGCCCATGGCAACGCTCTTGCCGATTTTGTGCAACTACTGGACAATCCCGATAGTGATACGGGACTTCACAATAGCAAAAATCGCCATAATTGCTCATAGTGACAGTTGTGTGCTCGGGTTTCGGGATTTGTTTTGGTTTTGACCTATAAGCGGTGACTGTATGTCCGAGTAGCGGGTGTGTAAAAACCTGTTACCTGCACTAACAACACACCCTGCGTAAAATGGAAAAATAAAATAAAACCCAAAAATAAAATTAAAAATTACTAAACTAAACTAAAATAAACAAATAAATCATATAACACGAAAACACTAAGCGCACTAACTCCCCGGCAACGGCGCCATTTTGATGACCGACGTTTGAGTCAATCAAAAACCTAATTATTCTAAAAAGTTAGAGCAAGTAGGGCATCGTATCACAAGGAGTATGTGGTCAATGCTATTCGTGTAACAGATTCAATATTATGAAGTACTGGTTTTAGTGCTGATCACACAAGCAATAGTTTAAATTAAGAGAACTAAGCAACAAACGAACAAGCGAGTTGTAAACAGTTAACAAAGCAAATCACACCCGGGAATTCAAGTAAGAAACCAAACAGTATCTCATGTAACCTAACAAATTGATTATCAATGATTAACTGAAAACTGATCAACCAGACAAAACCTTAGACGTCAACAATTACTTTACACACGGCACTGGTTATCAAACGGTCCTTGCCAGTGTGACTCAGTTAAGGGTAATTGTACGTTTTATTGTATTCAATCTAACCAAACAGTTATACGACTAATTATCTAGCAACTGGTAACAGATCGTTCAGACCAACGTAAACCTAAACTGACCGAACACACAGAAATACTAAACATCAATAATCATATATCAATCAACAATAATCAAAACATAAGTATTCTTAACCACAAGAGAAAAACTGTAAAGAGTTACAGACTATACATCCCGGGTGCGATTCTAGGCGATTAGCCGAGCCTAGACATAATTGAATCTTCAATATAGATGATATGGATCATATGTATGATCTTCACATGAGCTAGGATGGTGGAAATCGCCTATATGAACTGCTGGAATCGCCTCTTGGTCGTCAAAAACGAAGTTAGGGTTTCATGTTGATGAAAAACAAGTTATAAACTCAAAATCCCGTCTGCAGTCATGTCGCGGTACGCGACGGGGTCTTCTATGGCCCATCGCGTACCGCGATTGACCAAATTCTATAATTAATTTATCACCCATCGCGGTACGCGATGGGGGCTTCATCAAACCCATCGCGTACCGCGATGGGACTCTGGAACAACAAACTTCATTCTTTTCCTCGTTTTGCGTGCTGGACATCCCGGGTCTTCATTCCGTGTCACAACAGGTCCATATTGAGTACTTTAACGCCTGTGACCTGAAATCCAATAACACACGTATGAAGCATCGATAGTTCTAGAATAAACAGTTAAAACTAAATAATAAACGAACTAAAGCATATACAAAATAACCGACCATCATAAAGGGATACTAAATAGACTAGGATTTTATAGTTCCACCAACCAAAAGCGATAAACACATAGGCATATCAATCATAGAACACCAAATCGAGCAATTATTTAAGTAAAGTATACAATAACGTTTGTGGTTTAAGATTCAAGTGTAAAGCATTTAGTTGAATAAGTATGAAATGTCACCCCCAAAACAGAAGATGGAAAACGGGGTATGAAAGTACTCACGTTCAAGTAATAAACTTGAAAGATGATAATTTGAAGATTTACCGGAACGACGGGTTTAACGAACAATGCCTAAAAGGAAAGAAGTTTCAGATTTAGAAAGGTTGTCTTGAAAGCCTTTAAATAAAATAAATGTTGAGAAATGTAAACAATTATAATTTAAGGTTTAAAAATGTGAATATTTAAGAACTTATAATAATAACCCTTTAAAACTGTAAGTTTGCTCGAAACCGGGTTAAAGTATCTAACCTTAATGTTTACTCAACCTATGTTAAGTAATAAGGTGGGTAAAATGCAAGAATGCAAGTCCCTTTGGAATAAAGATACTAAAACGGGTTTTAACGAGTGTTCGGGTTGTTGGTTCGGGTCTTGACAATTGGTCAAACCCAAAGTCAACTTTCCAAAATATTAAATGTTATGACATAACTCATAAAAATCCAATAATACTTAACCAAGTATGTAGATATGTTGTTTTAGAAGTAACAACGTACGTTAAGCGAGTGTTCGGTTTTGTCGGTCCAAACTTTGTTATGAGATCAAGTTGGATCCAACATTTTCAATTACTTAAGAAAATAATTAAAATCAGTTTGTAAACTATTTTAAAAGAAATATACAAGTGTTGATAGCTAAAAACACACTTGTGTGTCTTAAGCGAGTGAAAATCGATTTAGTTCGGTTTGGTTCGGTTTCCATCTCAAAATAAGTTCATAGATGGTTTCCACATGCCCAAATATCCAAGAACTTGTATAATAATGTACAAATGAAAATACTTAAGTTTTACAACAAAAAAGTTAACAATAAAGTCTTTAAACGAAAGTTTGGTTTTCGGTTCGTCTCTAGTTTCGGGTTAAGACCGGGGTTAGAATCTACAAACCCATAACTATAGAACTTATAAAAATGATTTTATAAACTGAGATCCAATATTAAACATGTTTAAACAAGTATTTAACAAAAACTAGAGAGAGAGAGACCCTACCTCTTCAGATTCTCGTGATGCGTAACTCCGTTATTAATACTGTATTGTTGTTGTTTTAATTCTTAGAACCTAGTTAGAGAATACTTAGACTTCTAGTAACTCTCTCTTATTACTCTAGTTATATATCCTATAACTTAGATAATCTGATAAAGAAAATTTGAGAACTTGTTATTGGTGCTGATACGTATTCACACCTATTTAGTAGTTATTCTAGTAACTCTTGAATTGTGGACAAGACCATGCGATTGATGCACCAACACAATCTTGAATTGTGGAAAATAACCCATATGGTCTCACCAATTTTTCATCAATTTTATTGGTACTTGAATATTTACCTCACACCATTTTGGTCCAATCTCTGTACCACCAACTAGATCATTTGGGTCCAGGCTCTTCACCCATCCTCTTGCTATAGGCTCAGTAGGGTTTAGAATGCGTTTGAGGAAAACTTCATCTCCGACCTAGATTTTAGTTTTCAAAAAAACAGTTATATATTAAACTCGAGTCATTATAGTGCAAAAATCATTTTACAAAAAAGAAGGTTTTACAGTAGTAGGTTAACATTTTATTTAAAAAATAATTTGAAAAAAAACATCAATAGACACTGTTGTTTTCTAGTGTAGCCCAATATAACCGTTATTTAATCACCAACTTACAATCAATTTTTGGATGAGTTTACAAGCTAAAGATTTACCTCTATTTCGCAGCTTCTACATATCCTAAGTCTAACAAAGTATCCAAATTACATACTAATCCTCTTTTTGACCATGTACTTTGTGCAAAATATAATGGCGTGCCTATTGTTTATAATATATTTCTTATGAAGTACAAAAGATAACTTACAAAATGTGGAACACTCAAGATTTATATAGAACAAAAATAAGATATGTATTTTTAACACCATCACGAACGCATAGAAAAGATATGTATATGAATATATAAGCATATTACTTACAATTGCATTTGCAGCTTTCTCATTTTTTGTAGTTCCATGTTTGGAGAAACATGCACGAAACATTTCCAATCGACTTGGATCTTGTCCCATAGATGTCTGTTTGAATAGTTAATATGAAAATCAGTAAATTAACATTTAGTAGAAAACAAAAAATTGAGAATCATATATAAAGCGGCAAATAATTTCCCATCAACACAGGTTCACAAATTTAATGAAAAAAAAGAAACATTCCTAACCGAAGAAACAAAGATTGAACAAAAACACCCCTTTATAATTCCAGTGGCAAAACCCTAGAAAATTTGGTAGCTATAAATGTAAAGGAGCAATCAGCTATTGGCCCTAATAAATGGAAGGAAATATAATATACCTGCCCATGGCTGAAGTGAGGGTGGAAGCGACAAGGATTCGAGCGTCAATAATAGGTCGTCTAGTGGTGTGTTGGTCGGCGGAAATCAATCGGAAAAGACAACAATCTGAATATTGAAGGGCGGGAATGGGAATCGAGCGAAGAAGCCAATTAAGCGATGGGTGATGGGGTAGATGGATTTTCAGTTTTTTTCGTGAAGCGAATAAGAGGGAAATCTAATTTTTTCAATAAAGATGCACTACAAACCTTGATCTTATCTTGATGTTGAACCGTTCCAAGGAATATTCCATCAAAAGCATACTGAAATAAGCAACAGATAAAGAATTACTAAATCAATTGCAAAATATAATTTCAAAACGTACATGCTACCTGACCTTTATCAATGATTTGGGCCTTTTAATTGTTGGATCTTGAAAACAACGAAGAGATCTAATAAAATCAACTGAGAAATCACGAAGAGCATAAAAAAAAAAAAATAGGATGAGAAACTGAATGCTATGAAGAAACTATAAGGTAAATAGAGGGTGAATTTACATAGGGTGGTTTGGGCGGGATTTGAAGAAGAGATTTTGGTTTTCATTTTTGTGAAAAGGGTTTTGGGTTCACACTCATTTTTTTAAAATTTATTTGTTTTTTCATAATTGTCACACCCTCAAAATCCACTAACGGAGTTTTACCGTCAGAGGGTGTGAACTGGCAGGATCGGAATCATTAGTTATAACCAAACCAAAGAAAAACGTTTAAATGAAAGTAAGTGCGGAAGCGTAAAACCTTAATTCAAAAGTTGCGTCACGCAGGACGACTTAAAACCAAATGTAACTGTTAAAATTAAGTTTGCAGAATAAAAGTGTTTTCATTAATGCATGCTCCTAAACCGCGCGCCCGCCTCGGCTACCTGAGAATAACATACTAAAAGTGTCAACACAAGGTTGGTGAGTTCACAAGTAAAATAAGATAAATCGTTTAGCGTTTTGCGTAACCTCGTTACGACGTTTAAATGTTGCGTAACCCCGTTACGACGTTTGAGTGTGTAACCACGTTACAGCGTTTGAGTGTGTAACCACGTTACAGCGTTTGAGTGTGTAACCACGTTACAGCGTTTAAGTGTTTTGCATTACCAGATAGTGTTATGTCAAATTATATATCGATAGGTAGCTAATCTATACAACAAGTATCGCTAAGTGGTTCGCGACCGAAGCTGACTGTTTATCAAGTGCCCGTCACCAGGTCCTCCAGACCATGGTAAGTGTTAGCCAAAATTTACACCCACTCAACCTCCAGTTGAGCTTAGCGTCGGGTGGGGTTTGTCAAACCCAGTAGTACTACCCAAAAGTGACTCGCTATTCCAAATATTAACCGGTCCGATGTGTGGGACTTCAAATGTTACGTATGCCGCTTAGCCTTTACAAGTGATATATAATTTATAACAAAATCTTTCATATGCGTTTATCTCAGAAAATATGTTTATCGGAGTATGTTATCTCCCCCAAGTGAAAAACGTTTGAAAACAGTTTAAGAGTGGGGTAAGTGAACTCACTGTTTGCGAAGATTATCCCGATCTAGATCACCAAGTGATGCGCGTCGTAGAAACTCTCTAGCGTTCTAAATAACAAAGAGATTTTCTAAGTATCGGTACGTTTAACGAGTCTCTAGACTCGGCACATAATACCTATGCACGTAACAGATTTCGTGTTTCGTTCGTGAATTGTGTGTGACTTAAACAAGTACAATTGTGATACGATACATGAGTGAGCAATTACTTTCGTGTCACGTACTAATAACATACTTTACTAGCAATTATTCCCGTAAGGGCATTTTGGTCAACAAACAAAGACTAACTAACCATTATTCCCCATAAAGGGCAATTTGGTCAATTCATGGCAATCAACTAACAACTATTCCCCGCAAGGGTATTTTGGTCAAAATACAACAATTTTATAAAAACTATCATATTTCATGCAATCCTACACCATTCAGCAGCTAGTTTCGTTATGACAGAATTTCTACTTGAAAGATTGCACTAGTTCACTGATTATAACGTCTCAATTAATTCACCAAAAATTACCACAGAAGCATACATATCTCAGGTTTCCAGAACATATTTTATCTTATCTTTATTCCACATATTTTTCTTATAATGACCAAAACATTACAGCAAACTCTTATCAGTCAGATTCATGCGCAACAGAATGTTATTTACAATTCCCGTTAAACGAAAAATCCAATAAATGCAAGACCACTTGGGTTTGGTTCCTAACTCAATGAGTCAACTTCCAGAAGTGGAACCAACCCAATTGGTCTCGTAGTTCATGAGATATAACATTTACAACATAACCTAACAGCAGGTCTAACAGCTCAGCTTTGCATCACGTTTTTGTAAAATCATAAAAGTATACTTCCACTTATCCAAAAATTACGAATTTATACTTTATAGAAACTAGACTCAACCTAGTTTACTGCAGTACCCACAATCTCAATCAATTTTCACGTTTACACTTCGTTACAGTCAGTTAAACATCGTATATACATTCTGTCCAGAATCTGTTCACATCAAAACTCAACAAAATAACAATCTATGAACTATCATGCATCCATATAACCCTCTAGACACTATAACTACTATCCATGCATATCAATTACACCATACATACAAGATTAGGGTTTGTGTTTTAACTCAAATCAAAGACCACAATCAATCAAGCAACAACATTAATCTAGTTAGCAATTCATGATCCAAATAACAACAATCATATTACTCATATACATGGACAAAATCGGCTGCCTTAGGGTTTATACTTAACCCATTAAACATCAAAATTAAACAACAAAGAGGTAAGAGGTGATCAAGTATACCTTCCTAGCACCTAGTTCTTGGATTAATCTCTTGGTTTGATGGTTGTGTGAGGGTGTTTGTGGACGGCAGCCGTGAGATAGATGGAGGGAGAGAGGCCGATCGGGTGGGGGTTTATAGGTTAGGGTTTCATGAATAGGTTATATTTATAATAATACAAGTTACACTCTAGCCCCTAATCTTTCAAGTGTTACATCTCTAGCCTAAACTAGTTGGTTCTTGTTTCTTGTTTAACATTCCACATAACAATCAAGTAACACACATATATCTAACACATAATAATCACATAATTAATGTTTTGACGTTTGTCGTTTATTTATCAATCGTTCGCGTCAACTCATTTGCGTTTCGGTGCAAATCCCGAAAGACTACACATGTAGTAAGTGTTAAGCGTCATTTAAACCCTAGTTTAAATGTAATGAAGTGTGCGTTATAGATTCAACGATCTTAAAGTTTGAATTGACGGAGTTGAGTTAACGGGGTTAACCTGAAATTGACGATTGTCACATCATTCCCATGTTAAAGAATTTTCGTCCCGAAAATTTGAGTCAAGTCGTGATGAGAGCCTGAAAAAGTAAGAAAAATTTTCAGTTTGTCATATCATCCCCTAGTAGAAAGAAATTTCGTCCCGAAATTTAGTTCATACCTCCGGTGATGTTTGACGGTTTGCCGGGTTTCGCGGTTTTCGGTGTTTGGTTAGCCCTTCAAAAAAGGTGAGGATACTTTTTCATCATGTGATCCTCGCGTTCCCACGTGAACTCCGGTCCACGTCTCGAGTTCCAACGAACCTTAACGATTGGAATTTTGCTGCGTTTGAGCGTTTTGGTTTCCCAATCCAAAACCTCGACTGGTTCCTCAATGAACCGTAACTGTTCATCAACTTGTAGTTCCTCCAAAGGGACTACTTGGGTTTCATCAGATAGGCATTTCTTCAAATTTGATACGTGGAATACATCGTGTACGCCACTGAGTTCTGTTGGTAGGTCCAGTCGGTACGCCACCGGACCAATGCGCTCAGTTATCCGGTACGGACCAACATATCGTGGGTTGAGTTTGTTTCGCTTACCAAAGCGAACCACACCTTTCCAAGGTGAGACTTTGAGTAACACCCGATCGTTCACTTGAAATTCGAGAGGTTTTCGGCGCTTTTCGGCGTAACTCTTTTGGCGATCTCGTGCTGCTGCCATGCGATTTCGGATTTGAACAATCTTTTCCGAGGTTTCGAGTACCAGTTCCGGACCAGTGATTTGGCTATCACCCACCTCTGCCCAGCAGAGTGGTGATCGACACTTCCGTCCGTACAGCGCTTCAAACGGCGCTGCCTTAATACTTGCGTGGTAGCTGTTATTATACGAAAACTCTACCAAGGGTAAGTGGGGTTCCCAACTTTTTCCGAAATCTAAGACGCATGCACGCAACATATCCTCCAGGGTCTGAATAGTCCGTTCACTTTGCCCATCCGTCTGAGGATGGTATGCTGTACTCATATCGAGACGGGTGCCCAGTGCCCTTTGCAGCGACTTCCAAAAGTGCGAAGTGAAACGAGAATCTCGATCGGAAATGATCGAGACAGGCACTCCGTGTCTAGACACCACTTCTTTCATGTATACGCGAGTCAGTCTTTCCATTTTGTCCGTTTCTTTAATCCCTAGGAAGTGTGCCGATTTAGTCAACCGGTCAACGATCACCCAGATGGTATCGCATCCCGTCGGTGTCTTAGGCAAACCCGTAATAAAGTCCATAGAGATGTGTTCCCATTTCCACATTGGGAGTTCCGGTTGTTGCAGAAGGCCAGATGGTTTCTGGTATTCTATCTTGACTCTGGCACAAGTCAAACATTTGCTCACATAGGTGGCAATGTCGGCTTTCATGTTCGGCCACCAGTAAAGTGCCTTTAAATCATGATACATTTTATCTGAGCCGGGGTGGATAGAATATCGGGACTTGTGAGCTTCGTCCATCACTAGAGTTCTCAACTCTCCGTATCGTGGAACCCAAATCCGGTTCTCAAAATATCGGACCCCGTCCGATCTGGTTTCAAGTTGCTTGCTCATGCCCCGCATGAGTTCCGATGGAAGATTATCATCTTTCAACGCTTCCAGTTGCGCATCGCGAATCTGATCGGGTAAGCTGGCATGAATCGTAAGTTGCAATGCTCTCACCCGTCTGGGTTTATCTGTTTCTTTTCTGCTGAGGGCGTCGGCCACCACATTGGCCTTGCCAGGGTGGTACTTGATGGCAAAATCATAATCTTTAAGCAGCTCGACCCAACGACGCTGTCGCATGTTCAGCTCCTTCTGATCGTAGATATGTTGGAGACTCTTGTGGTCGGTGTAAATGGTAAACTTGGTACCGTACAAGTAATGCCTCCATATCTTAAGAGCAAACACCACAGTTCCGAGTTCCAAATCATGGGTCGTGTAGTTCTTCTCGTGAACCCGTAGTTGTCTAGAGGCGTAGGCTATAACCTTCTCGAGTTGCATCAGCACACAACCAAGACCTTGTATAGATGCGTCACAGTGTACCTCAAAATTTTCTGTTCCCTCGGGGAGGGCTAAAATAGGGGCGCTACAAAGCTTGGTTTTCAACAGTTGAAAAGCGGATTCTTGCGCGTCACCCCAGTTGTACTTAGTGCCCTTGTGAGTCAAAGCGGTGAGGGGTTGAGCAATCTTTGAAAATCCCTCGATGAAACGCCGATAGTAGCCGGCCAGTCCTAGGAATTGTCGCACCTCAGTCGGAGTCTTAGGTGCTTCCCAGTTTTTGATGGCCTCTACCTTACCGGGATCGACATGGATACCATTCTCGTTGATCACATGTCCTAAAAAGTGAACCTCGCGAAGCCAAAATTCACATTTCGAGAGTTTAGCATACAGTTGTTCCTTCTTCAGTAGTTCCAGAATTATCCTTAAGTGCTCTTCGTGGTCAGTCTCGTTCTTGGAATAGACGAGAATATCATCGATGAAAACAATCACGAACTTGTTGAGGTACGCCTTGCATACTCGATTCATGAGATCCATAAATACGGCTGGTGCGTTGGTTAGGCCAAAAGGCATAACCGAAAACTCGTAGTGACCATACCGTGTTCTGAAAGCCGTCTTTGAAATATCTTCTTCGCGCACTCTCAGCTGGTGGTAACCGGATCGTAGATCGATCTTCGAGTAGTAACTCGATCCCTGAAGCTGGTCAAACAAATCATCAATTCGGGGTAAAGGATAACGGTTCTTGACCGTCACCTTGTTCAACTCCCGGTAGTCGATGCACATTCGGAAAGTCCCGTCTTTCTTTCGGACAAACAAGACAGGGGCTCCCCATGGCGATGAGCTAGGTCGGATAAAACCTTTATCCAACAAATCTTGCAACTGGGTGGACAACTCCTGAAGTTCCGCCGGTGCGAGCCGATACGGGGATCGTGCTATAGGTGCTGCACCGGGTGTCAACTCGATCTGAAATTCGACTTGACGAATAGGAGGGAGTCCAGGTAAATCCTCCGGGAAAACTTCCGGGAAGTCTCGCACAACCGGTATGTCTTCAATTCGTTTCTCCTCCGAGGGTTTCTCAACAATCTGCGCCAAAATTGCCGGATGACCCTTTCGTAAATACTTCTGTGCCTTCAAAAGGGTAATGACGCTGGTGGTCATGCCGCTTCTCTCGCCTCGGACCGAAATGATCTCGCCGGAAGGGGTGGTAATATGGACTATCTTATCATGGCATATAATCTCCGCTCGGTTCTCGGATAACCAGTCCATGCCGACAACGACATCGAAACTACTAAGCGTAAAAGGAATAAGGTCGATGTCAAAGACATGACCTGACAGTTTCAACTTACATCCCGCAAGTATATGAGTTGTTACTACAGTTTTACCGTTAGCTAATTCAACAGGAAACTTAGCGTCTAACGGGGTTGAAGTAAGGTTTAAAAGTTGGCTAAAAGCTTTTGACACAAAACTCCTATCAGCTCCAGTGTCAAACAAAACAGAAGCAAAACAATCGTTTACAGGGAACTTACCAGACACCACATGCGGATCATTGCGGGCTTGACCCGATCCAATCACAAACGCTCTTCCTTTGCCATTTCCTCCACCGTTACTGCCACTTCCATTACCCCCATTATTGTCATTCTGTTTCAGCTTGGGGCAATCCTTCCAGAAATGACCTTCCTGTCCGCATTCAAAACACCCCTTAGTCGTCATCGGTGGCTTAGGAGCACCCTTCGCCGCAAGGTCAACTCTACATTCCTTCGCTTGGTGACCTATCTTTCCGCATCTTTGATACTTGACACGGTCACACTGGCCAACATGATGAAAGTTGCACCTGTTGCACTTTGGATATTTCCCAGCATATCCGCTCGAAACCTGCCCGCTACCGTTGTTGTTGTTGTTGTTGTTGTGATTCTGAGTATTGAAACTCCGAGTAAATTCGGGCTTACGGCGGTGGTGTTGCGGTGGGAGGTTTGAGGATGAAGTTCTGGTGTTGTCAAACTTTCTCTTCCCGCTGTTCGGGTTACTGTTGTTGTTACTGTTGCTGACGTGGTCATTACTTGGGTTGTCACGGGCTTTAACAGTCGAACCCCTCGGTGGTAACGCACCCTGGGTCACAGCCTGATCCGTCAGTTTGTGAGCCAAACGGATCGCTTGTTGGATCGTGGCTGGTCGGGAAGACGTCACCATGCCCTGAATCTGTGGTGCTAACCCATCAATGTACAACTCTATTCTCTTGCTCGGCGGATCCACCATCCGCGGACACATCACTGCCAACTCGTGCGAACGAGTAGTGTAGGCTTCAATCTCCGAACCCACCATCTTCAACGACCAAAATTCCGACTCTAACTTCGCAATCTCTTCCCTCGGACAGTACTCCTCTCGCATCATGTTTTTGAACTCCTCCCAGTTCATCGCGTTAGCCAGTTCCAATCCAAGGATCTGGACGTTCGAATTCCACCAAGTGAGGGCGGAATCCTCAAGTGTCCCAGCAGCGAATTTGACCCTACTGGCAGGGGGACAGTTACACATCTCAAAGGCCGACTCGGCCTTCTCAGCCCAACGCAGGAAGCCTATAGCTCCCTCAGTGCCCTTAAACGTACTGGGCTTGCAGTCAAGGTAGTTCTTGAAAGTACACGTTCCACTTGGACCTCCAGTTTGATTCTGAACGTGTGCGGCTAAAGCGGCCGCCACATGGTCATTCAGCAGAGTTTGGAGTTCAGCTGCAGTCATGCTGATGTTACCACGTCCTCGTCCAGCGTTTCTTCCGGCCATTTCCTAGAATCACAGTATAAAATGTTAAACATGAATTTTTCTTTCATATACAACACACCATACATGTAATAAGAGATAGGTAAGAAAAAAAAATCACATCACACAACCACATATTAGTCTAAATAAAAATTCATGATTAAAACCATTGTATTCGCTACAAAGTATTTCCAATCAATCCTTAAAATCATAGAAAAATAATAGTTAGGATGGAGACAACCCCTCCATCTAAGTATCATCATCACTAGATGTCGTCATCTGAGGACACTTCCGAATGTGCCTCCTCCTCAGCCGGTTCTTCCTCCGGTTCTTCTTCGGGTTCCTCCTCGGGATCTTCCTCGGGATCCTCCTCAGGCTCCTCTTCGGGATCTTCTTCAGGTTCTACTTCAGGCTCTGCCTCGGGCTCGGCCTCAGGCTCTGCCTCAGGTTCTGCTGCGTTCTGAGCAAGTTGCATTTGTAGGATATCGCAACGTTCTAACGCTATTTCGGTTCGGGTCCTTGCTTCTTGAAGTTGCTCTCGCAAGTCTATCATCTCGGCTTGCATCTTCATCATAACCTTCATCTGTTGAACACTAGCCCCTTGTATATCTTTCATTGCCGCCGCCATGCGGGGAATCTCCTCCTTATTCTCGGTTTCGTCTTTTAACAATCTGGAAACGTTCTCTCTCGTGTAGCGCATGTAACCCACATCACGCTCCAAACAAGAAACGACAGCTGCGAGAACTCGCTCCACAGGTTCGGTTATGGGTGGTAGAGTGTTAGGGTAAGCAGGGTGGTTCGGGTGAGGCAATGGGGGAACTTGTTCACGGTAGACCATACGTCTGATCATGTTGGGTCACCATTCCCAGCTAACGTTGTTGTCATACAAGCCTCCGGATAGGCGGTACCTCTTTGGTGCAGGAGCTTCGAGTTCCGGGACTACACGGGGTGGCGAGGCAGTAGGTAACTGCGGTTCCTTCCCGTGAGCATGCGTCATCGAATCGGATGATGATGAGGGTGGCGTCGACATTCCTACAGGTAAGCCGGGTATATGCGCGCGTATGAGTGAAGGAGATAAGGAAATAAGATTTCAAGACTACACAAACCTATGCAGTGCGTATCATTATAACTAATGGGTCGTCGCGGTTATAGTCTAGTATGCATGCAGCTTCTAGTTCGCTATAACCAATGGCTCTGATACCAATCTGTCACACCCTCAAAATCCACTAACGGAGTTTTACCGTCAGAGGGTGTGAACTGGCAGGATCGGAATCATTAGTTATAACCAAACCAAAGAAAAACATTTAAATGAAAGTAAGTGCGGAAGCGTAAAACCTTAATTCAAAAGTTGCGTCACGCAGGACGACTTAAAACCAAATGTAACTGTTAAAATTAAGTTTGCAGAATAAAAGTGTTTTCATTAATGCATGCTCCTAAACCGCGCGCCCGCCTCGGCTACCTGAGAATAACATACTAAAAGTGTCAACACAAGGTTGGTGAGTTCACAAGTAAAATAAGATAAATCGTTTAGCGTTTTGCGTAACCTCGTTACGACGTTTAAATGTTGCGTAACCCCGTTACGACGTTTGAGTGTGTAACCACGTTACAGCGTTTGAGTGTGTAACCACGTTACAGCGTTTGAGTGTGTAACCACGTTACAGCGTTTGAGTGTGTAACCACGTTACAGCGTTTAAGTGTTTTGCATTACCAGATAGTGTTATGTCAAATTATATATCGATAGGTAGCTAATCTATACAACAAGTATCGCTAAGTGGTTCGTGACCGAAGCTGACTGTTTATCAAGTGCCCGTCACCAGGTCCTCCAGACCATGGTAAGTGTTAGCCAAAATTTACACCCACTCAACCTCCAGTTGAGCTTAGCGTCGGGTGGGGTTTGTCAAACCCAGTAGTACTACCCAAAAGTGACTCGCTATTCCAAATATTAACCGGTCCGATGTGTGGGACTTCAAATGTTACGTATGCCGCTTAGCCTTTACAAGTGATATATAATTTATAGCAAAATCTTTCATATGCGTTTATCTCAGAAAATATGTTTATCGGAGTATGTTATCTCCCCCAAGTGAAAAACGTTTGAAAACAGTTTAAGAGTGGGGTAAGTGAACTCACTGTTTGCGAAGATTATCCCGATCTAGATCACCAAGTGATGCGCGTCGTAGAAACTCTCTAGCGTTCTAAATAACAAAGAGATTTTCTAAGTATCGGTACGTTTAACGAGTCTCTAGACTCGGCACATAATACCTATGCACGTAACAGATTTCGTGTTTCGTTCGTGAATTGTGTGTGACTTAAACAAGTACAATTGTGATACGATACATGAGTGAGCAATTACTTTCGTGTCACGTACTAATAACATACTTTACTAGCAATTATTCCCGTAAGGGCATTTTGGTCAACAAACAAAGACTAACTAACCATTATTCCCCATAAAGGGCAATTTGGTCAATTCATGGCAATCAACTAACAACTATTCCCCGCAAGGGTATTTTGGTCAAAATACAACAATTTTATAAAAACTATCATATTTCATGCAATCCTACACCATTCAGCAGCTAGTTTCGTTATGACAGAATTTCTACTTGAAAGATTGCACTAGTTCACTGATTATAACGTCTCAATTAATTCACCAAAAATTATCACAGAAGCATACATATCTCAGGTTTCCAGAACATATTTTATCTTATCTTTATTCCACATATTTTTCTTATAATGACCAAAACATTACAGCAAACTCTTATCAGTCAGATTCATACGCAACAGAATGTTATTTACAATTCCCGTTAAACGAAAAATCCAATAAATGCAAGACCACTTGGGTTTGGTTCCTAACTCAATGAGTCAACTTCCAGAAGTGGAACCAACCCAATTGGTCTCGTAGTTCATGAGATATAACATTTACAACATAACCTAACAGCAGGTCTAACAGCTCAGCTTTGCATCACGTTTTTGTAAAATCATAAAAGTATACTTCCACTTATCCAAAAATTACGAATTTATACTTTATAGAAACTAGACTCAACCTAGTTTACTGCAGTACCCACAATCTCAATCAATTTTCACGTTTACACTTCGTTACAGTCAGTTAAACATCGTATATACATTCTGTCCAGAATCTGTTCACATCAAAACTCAACAAAATAACAATCTATGAACTATCATGCATCCATATAACCCTCTAGACACTATAACTACTATCCATGCATATCAATTACACCATACATACAAGATTAGGGTTTGTGTTTTAACTCAAATCAAAGACCACAATCAATCAAGCAACAACATTAATCTAGTTAGCAATTCATGATCCAAATAACAACAATCATATTACTCATATACATGGACAAAATCGGCTGCCTTAGGGTTTATACTTAACCCATTAAACATCAAAATTAAACAACAAAGAGGTAAGAGGTGATCAAGTATACCTTCCTAGCACCTAGTTCTTGGATTAATCTCTTGGTTTGATGGTTGTGTGAGGGTGTTTGTGGACGGCAGCCGTGAGATAGATGGAGGGAGAGAGGCCGATCGGGTGGGGGTTTATAGGTTAGGGTTTCATGAATAGGTTATATTTATAATAATACAAGTTACACTCTAGCCCCTAATCTTTCAAGTGTTACATCTCTAGCCTAAACTAGTTGGTTCTTGTTTCTTGTTTAACATTCCACATAACAATCAAGTAACACACATATATCTAACACATAATAATCACATAATTAATGTTTTGACGTTTGTCGTTTATTTATCAATCGTTCGCGTCAACTCGTTTGCGTTTCGGTGCAAATCCCGAAAGACTACACATGTAGTAAGTGTTAAGCGTCAATTAAACCCTAGTTTAAATGTAATGAAGTGTGCGTTATAGATTCAACGATCTTAAAGTTTGAATTGACGGAGTTGAGTTAACGGGGTTAACCTGAAATTGACGATTGTCACAATAATCCTTTTATATTGTGTTTTTCCATTACGATAATGTCATGTTTGGTTAATGGTTAATACTTTTATATTTTATAATATGTTTAATTTAATTACTTAACTTTTACTTACGATTAGAAAAAAGTGTTACGAAAGTTTTAATAAATTATTGTGTAAATAGCTTGTATTTAGACAAATATTGTGTTAGAGCATTCACAATAGATACTCTCTGTTAACTTGTGCTCTATTTTTAAAAGTATAGTTGTAACTTGTAAACCATTATGAGTTGAGAAAAGATAAAATCTTACTGTTTATACGTAAACAAGCATTTTTACCCACACG